>NW_011889320.1:578295-580670 GCF_000151845.1 Pteropus vampyrus
GTGTCTCTGGGAACGGGGATGCTCAGGCCTGTCAGACACCTGGCTTGCTAGCATGGGAAGGTGGGCGAGGCACCAGATCCGCCCTCCCCCCTACCTTCCTCTTGAAAAGATTCCCTCTGGGGTGAGCTGGGGTGAGCTGAGATGAGCAGCCATCCCCACCCCCCTGACGAGATGGAGTGATTTGTGTGCCACGGTGGGGTCCCCAGGCTGATGCTCCCCGGGAATTCCGATCGGAGCCCGCTTTCGCTCCAGGACGGGCAGTTCGTTGCTGTGAGGGGAGCGCTCACGTGGCAGCTGGAGCGAGACTGCGCCCAGACGGCCGGTCCTGAGGCCCCAGCGCTCCAGAGGCAGCGAGGGGACACAGGGCTGTCACACTGAGAGATGCCGTATAAGAGCCTTCTGCGGGTAGGGCAGGGCAGCAGCCGGCGCCCCTGGTCCCTCTCTGAGATTCAAACCTTCAGGTTAGCGACTGTGATGGTCGGACAGACCCGGCCCCCCGGCCCCGCTTTCACACTCATGGGTAGGACTCTCTTGGACACGCCCCTTCCTGTTCACGGGACACTGCACGTCCCCGCCCTGCCCCTGTGTCACACCCCATGTCACTTGAATGTGAGCGGAATTGCGACATCAGAGACGTGGAACCCTCGGACGTTGGTGAAACCTGCCCTGAAGAAGGGCACTCTGCAGCCACGACTGCCCGTCGGGCCCGGCCCAGTTGGTTTCGGTTTCTGCGGTGCCGTGAGCAGGGGGCTCTGCTTCTGCCCTGTGCGCTGTTTGTCCTAAAGTGTCCTAAACACCGCCGCTAGGATGCTTTCCCACATATGCTTTCCCCTGTCGCTCGAGGACCTACGGTCTCCTGAAGCGACCTTCATGGACCAGCAGGGTTCCATAAATATTCTGGGACGAGATACAGAACTGCGAGGTTTTCATTTCGTCAAACGAGGACATTTTCTTAAAAACATAGTTACCATCTACTGTCTCTATGATTTTATAAGTGAAAACATTTTAGCACCAAAACAAAGGAAAGACGTGACCTCACCCTATGGGGCAGTCTTTGACACTGAACTTCGTGGAAAACCTTTTTCTCGATTCGTTGATCTCCCATCAGCCTTTAAGAACTAATGACTCCCTCCACGAGATCTAAACACTGGCTTTGGGGGCCCCCCGCGATGTAGCCCGTGTTTGGTGTTCCGTTTCCCACCTACCCCGCGCCTCCCTCACCTGTCCTTCCCTGCCTCAGGTAGCCTGGGCCTCCGCTTGCCCCCCAGTCCCACACACCCACTTCCTCCCGAAGCCAGCCGGCTCTCCCTGCCACATGCCGGCTGTGGTACTTCCGGGTTTGCATCCCTCTCGTCCTGTAGTTGTGTTTCTTTCCTCCCTGCTCCGTCCCCGCCTGCATTCTCGATTGCCAGCTGTGTGGAAGGCAGACACCTTGCTGTCACTTCTGTCTCACCCATAAATCCACAGTGCTGGCACAGAAGAGGCGTGCTACAAGCTGTTCCCAGCTCTCTAAGTCACCCGAGGTCACTGGGTGCTTGAGGACATTCTGCCTTCTTTACAATCTAGAACTTGAAGATGTGGCCCTGTTATTTCTCAAAAAATTCCCACAGTTTTGAGGAATGGTGGTATTGTAACGAGTTCGGTTGGTTTCGTAACACACCATTCCCATTTTAAATGACGTGAGGCAGACATATTTTAATAGGGAGAACTAAAGAGCTGTAAAATTATTTTGTAACTTTAGAATATCCCTTTTGACTTAGCTTTTTATTTTCCACATGTCTTTTGAATGCCTACCGGGTACAAAGTACTATGCCAGGCGTTGGGGACAAAAAAATCTTAGAACATGGTCACAGCTCTCAGTATCCCAGCCCTCAAGGGTATCTTGATGTCTCGTGCGGAGAGGATAGATAGAATGGGGCGAGCAGGAGAAGTTGGGCTGTGTGTGGAAGTGGCCCCTTTGGTGCTTTCCATGAGGAAACTTGTTACGGGGTGAAGGGGTCACTTTAAAAGTTGATTAGAAGCACGGTCATTCTGTTTAGAAAAGTTTTCTCTTGTACAAAATAGAAATAAACAATTTGCTATAAGAAAATGCTAGGAATACTAAAAATCAATTAGAAATTATTCAATCACCCCTTGAATTATGACCTCCTGGGGTCAAGGAAATCTGCGAGTACAGACCCAAAGAGCAGCACCCGGGGAGGGGACACCAGCAGGTGTCTTCTCCGCTTGTCACCGTTAAATCGGCAGTCTCCCAGAGAAGAAAATTTGCTAATGATTACCGGTCGACAGGGTTTGAAGTAGGCTTGAACCGGAAGCTGGGACCAAGCTCTGAGAACTCGGGCTTGGCTAGCAGGCAGCTTGAAACCGTTCCGGCT
>NW_011889320.1:580720-584328 GCF_000151845.1 Pteropus vampyrus
TACAAAATAGAAATAAACAATTTGCTGTAAGAAAATGCTAGGAATACTAAAAATCAATTAGAAATTATTCAATCACCCCTTGAATTATGACCTCCTGGGGTCAAGGAAATCTGCGAGTACAGACTCAAAGAGCAGCACCCGGGAAGGGGACACCAGCAGGTGTCTTCTCCGCTTGTCACCGTTAAATCGGCAGTCTCCCAGAGAAGAAAATTTGCTAATGATTACCGGTCGACAGGGTTTGAAGTAGGCTTGAACCGGAAGCTGGGACCAAGCTCTGAGAACTCGGGCTTGGCTAGCAGGCAGCTTGAAACCGTTCCGGCTGCCATCAGGAGCTGTCCCCTTCCGGTCCCCTGCCCTCCACCCCAGCCCAGCACTAGGACTCAGCTCTAGCTCTGGCTGCAAGCTTCCGCCCGCAGAGCTCAGTGTCGCTGCCTCCCTGGACACGGACACGCTTCTGAGCTCACGCAGCAGAGGAGCAGAACTCTGCTCCGCCAGCCTGGTGCTCCCGCTTCCTGGCCCGATTTGACGGCTTGTTGCCGACTTCCTAGTCCCTGTGGAGATCTGTCCTGTGTGCCCGGAGGCCTGGCTCTGAGCTCCCGTTTGGCACACGCTTCCACCTCAGGCCCAGAGTCAGCTCTCCGTTTGCCACCAGTGAACAGTTTGCACAGCAGGGAGCTCGGCGCACAGACCCTGCCGCAGACCGGCCTGGGGTCGGAGCCTGACGCTCTCACTCGGCTGTGTGACTTGAACTTTTCTGCACCTCAGTTTCCTAAGATAATAATGAGCAAAATGAGATAACACGTTCCTGAGATAAAATCGGTAAAATGGAGATGATAATAGTACCTACGCCATAGGTAATAAGTTGTACCTACAAAACACTTAGAACAGTGCCCAACCGAAGTTAGCTGAGTGGCCGGACACTGAGAAAGACCCCATTTCTGTCCTCACCGAAGAGCCACCTCTTACAGAGAAGAATCCAGTAGGGGCTACATAGCACAGAGGTGGTGGCCACCGCAGAGAAGGAGTCACTTAGTCTGTGATACTTCAGATGGGCCGGATGGAGGGGAAGGGTGGTGTCCTGCGGGTGGGGGTGCCGCAGTGAGCGCCCAGGCTGGGCCACGTCTTAAGGCGCTCAGGAGTTGGCACTGGATTGATTCTTTAACAGAGGCACCATGCAAGATTCGTGAGCAGGGGAGCGAAGGAGATGGAGTTGCACACATCACACTCCAGGTCCCTTGAATAGGTGTGAAATATTCCATTTGTATAAATATACCATGGTTTATATAACCCTCCCTAATGCTGTGATAGGTCATTTTTAGTTTTTGCTGTTGTGAATAACACAGCAATTACTATTCTTATGCATAAAATTTGCAAATCATTTTGGATTATTTCCTTAGGAATACATTCTTAGAATTACTGGATCGAAGGGAGTTGACTTTTCTTCTGTGATATTTTTCTCTTTTTAATTAACTTTTATTATTTTACTGTGAAGGTAATGTGTTTGTTTTATAAGAATTTAGAAATTAACAAGTAAGCCAAAAATAGCCATCGGTCACCCATCATCTAATAATAACATTTCCTGTGTATCCTAAAGACTGTGTATTTTCAGAGCTTTTGATACAGACTGTCAGGTAATTTTCCAGAAAAGTTAGAATTTAGGCTTTCCACAGCAGGGAACAATGGTGCATCGCCACTGTCTCTCACCAGATTGAGAGTCTGTGGATTTTATTTAATCTTCGTTAATATGATAGGTTGGAAATACAGTTTTAGTAATGTTTCTACTTATATTTGCTTCATTGTTCATAGGCTGGATCAACTCTTCAGCCCTTTCTCTGCCATTTCTATGAAAAGGCAGGTTTTGTATACTATCACTAGAGTCTCCCACTAGCTGCATTTTTAGCCAGAATTACTTTTCTTCCCCAGTAAGGTATAATTGACATATATTAAAATTTACTATTTTAGTGGACAGTTCTGCAAGCTGCAAACAGCACAGTAAAGACACAGGGCAGTTTTGTCATACCGGAAAAGTCCTCCATGCCCCTTACTAATCAGTCCTTCTCCTCTGCCCTCAGCCCTGGCCAACTGCGAGTCTGTTTTCTATCCCCATAGTTTTGCCTTTTCCAGAATGTCATACACATGGAATCATACGGTCGGTAGCCTTGTGAATCTAGCTGCTTTCTCCGAGTGTCATGCTTCTGAGGTTCATCCGTGTGGTTGTGTCGTGGTCATTCCCTTTTACCGCAGAGTAGTATCCCCTGGCAGACATGTACCAGTTTGTTTATCCATTTGCCAGATGAAGGATGTTTGGGTTGTTTCCAGTTTTTGGTGATTATGAATAATGTGGCTGTAAACATTTGCCTGCAGGCTTAACTATTAAGTTTTCATTTCACTTGGGTAAGTACCTAGAAGGGGGATTGCTGGGCCATACAATTAATTTTATGAAAAACTGCCAGCCTGTGTTCCAGAGTGGCTATACCACTCACTAGCAGCGTATGAGAATTCTGGTTTCTTTACGTGCTTACCGGCACTTGGTATTGCAGATTTTTGTTTGTTTGCTTGTTTTGGTTTTTAACCATGCTAATTGATGTGTAGAGGTGTTTCATTGTGGTTTTCATTTGCATTTCCCTAATGACTAATAATGTCGAGCATCTTTTTATGTGCATTTTGCTGTCTACGTATCTTCTTTGGTGAAGTGTCTGGTCATATCGTTTGCCTATTTTTTAATCGGGTTGTTTGGTTTCTAATTACTGTGTCAAGAGTTCTTTTTCTATTTTGGGTGTAAATCTTCTGTTAGATATGTGATTCGCAATTATTTTCTCTTAGTCTTTGGCTCGTCTGTCCATTCTCGTTTCTTCATTCACTCTAGCTTATCTTTTCATCCTCTTTTGAAGAGCAAAAATTTTTAACTTTGATGAAGGAGGTTCAGTTCATCCAATTTTTCTTTTATGGGTTGTGTTTTTGGGGCCAAAAAATCTTTAACCCAAGGTCACAAAGATTTTCTCTCTCCTGAAAGTTTTGTAGTTTTAGGATTTACATTTAGGTTCTCCTTTCCTTTTTAAAACACTTATTTCCTAGGCACGGCACAGAAGTTTCTTTTGGAAAACAGTGCCAATAACAGAGACAGACACACCTGAGCAGGTTTAGGATAGAGTCAGTCCTGGGAGCCTTGCCAGGCATGATGCCCTCCAGTAACCATCTGAAAAAGGAGTATAGGTTTCAGAAGCTGCCCCAGGAGCAGCTTTTAAACAGATGTGAGGCTTCACTGCCTTAAGTCTTGGCATAAAAGTGAAGATTATATCTTTCTAAAAGAGGGTGCTGATGATAAGAAAAAAACCTCTAAACTTTCTAGATAAATCCTCTGACTGCTACGGAGTCGGGATGGCATGTGGTGCCAAGTGCAGGACTTTGCCGATTACATGAAAACACCCATGTCAGTGACTCACCTAATCGTGCTTTAATCTCATCACCGAGAGGCTTTTAAAAATTATAGTCAACAAGGCAGCTTGCTAGTTACGACTGCCATTGAAATCGAGTTTTACTCACAACAGCTGGAGTATAATGTGGTGGGAAGAAAGCCTGACGTGGGTGAGAGACCAAGGGTTGCTTGC
>NW_011889320.1:584378-603302 GCF_000151845.1 Pteropus vampyrus
CTTATCTTTTCATCCTCTTTTGAAGAGCAAAAATTTTTAACTTTGATGAAGGAGGTTCAGTTCATCCAATTTTTCTTTTATGGGTTGTGTTTTTGGGGCCAAAAAATCTTTAACCCAAGGTCACAAAGATTTTCTCTCTCCTGAAAGTTTTGTAGTTTTAGGATTTACATTTAGGTTCTCCTTTCCTTTTTAAAACACTTATTTCCTAGGCACGGCACAGAAGTTTCTTTTGGAAAACAGTGCCAATAACAGAGACAGACACACCTGAGCAGGTTTAGGATGGAGTCAGTCCTGGGAGCCTTGCCAGGCATGATGCCCTCCAGTAACCATCTGAAAAAGGAGTATAGGTTTCAGAAGCTGCCCCAGGAGCAGCTTTTAAACAGATGTGAGGCTTCACTGCCTTAAGTCTTGGCATAAAAGTGAAGATTATATCTTTCTAAAAGAGGGTGCTGATGATAAGAAAAAAACCTCTAAACTTTCTAGATAAATCCTCTGACTGCTACGGAGTCGGGATGGCATGTGGTGCCAAGTGCAGGACTTTGCCGATTACATGAAAACACCCATGTCAGTGACTCACCTAATCATGCTTTAATCTCATCACCGAGAGGCTTTTAAAAATTATAGTCAACAAGGCAGCTTGCTAGTTACGACTGCCATTGAAATCGAGTTTTACTCACAACAGCTGGAGTATAATGTGGTGGGAAGAAAGCCTGACGTGGGTGAGAGACCAAGGGTTGCTTGCCTGGGAAGGATGTGCAGCTAGCGTTTGATAGAGATCTGTGAAATGATCAGCCTCGTCCAAGCCGAGCAGAGACCTGCCATCTCTCATCCATGGGAAAATGCATCGCAGCAGAAACAGTCAGAAAACTGCATTGATTATCGGCTTTGTGTCAGTCACTGCACAACGGAGAAGCCAAGGCCCTGTCTCAGTCCAGAGTATTATCCGTGCTGGGACATAGGAGCTCAGGAAAGATTCCTGTCCTAGTGAAGGAGGGCGGCTGAGAGCGGGTTAGAAATGGCTTCTCCGAGGATGTTCCGGGCAGAGCAGTACAAGGGGCTGGTGTATTCTGGGACGAGCAGGCCGTTGGCGTGACTGCGTCATAGGAAGGGCTTACGGTGACTCTGTCTTTGTCATAGGAAGGGCTTACGGTGGCAGTGGGAGATGTTATCGGAGCTGTAACCAGGGCCGGTCTTGAAGGACCTTGTTCGCTTTGCACTGAAATATGAGTTTTTCTTGAATTCACCTCGGCACCTTTGAAGCACTTTGCATATGGGGGTGATGGGATGGGACTTGCTTTTTTAGAAAGTCCTCTCAGGCAGCTATGTAGAGAACAAGTTAGAAGGGGTCCAGGTAGACATCGAAGCATCTGGCTGCAGTGGTCATCCGGGCGAGACCCACTGGGGCCCTAACCTGAAGTCATGGAGCTGACAGGCAGGCTCAGATGGAGGGTACCGAGGAGGTGGAATCAGAACCATAAAAGGGGGGACAACTGGGTGGTCATTGTGCCACCCAGGAGAGTCCCCGCTGCCACCTTGGGAGGAAGAGCTGGCATCAGTTGGGGACCATCTAGGCCTGAGCTGCATTGGGGCCATTCAGTTAAGGACCCCATGAGGCAGCTGACCACAGAAGTCCGGTGTGCCTCTGCCACCCTGCCATGGTTCTTCCTCTGTTCAAGCTAAGCAGGCCTTTCTGGAAGCTTCGGGAACACACGCACCTTCCAAAGCACAGTGAGCGGGACCAGGAACACGACATAAAGTCCAGTGCGAGAGGCTGTGAGGAGCACACAACACGTGTCACCTGTCCCCCCGCCGTGAGCCAGGTCGCCAGTGAGGAGGGTTCCCCACCCAGTGTGGAGCTGCAGGGAAACGGCCGCCGTTGGCGCTGGTCTTGCTCATTTTCCTCCTTCCGTCCTTCCTTCCCTCTCTTCCCAGCCAGGCCCTTCTCATTTGTGTTTTTTTTTTTTTTTAAAGAGTGAATTCATTCCTGGTCCTTTTTGAAACCCCACATGTCAGTGATAGATGAGGCGGTATTCTTTAACTTCAAAGGGGAGAAAGTGAGTGTGTGAATGTGGGCCGGGGAGGTGAAAAGTCCAGGGAACAGGAGACACATGGGGTGACCCCGCCATCAGGAGGAGCACCCTCCATCCCACCCCTGCTGGTGCCGTGCAAAGGCACAGACAATGCCACTTTCAATAAATCACGAAGCATCCTGAATACCCGTTTTTGTGTGTTTTCAATGGGCCTTGGGCATATTGCTTAAGATAGAGCCAGCCATTTGTCCTGGGTTCCCAGCTACTCAAAGTGCTCTCTCGACTATATAATGGAGTCTTTGCATATGTGATTTTTGGGGGAGATTTTTTCAGATTTCCATAGCTAGTCAAGGTGACCTCGCGGGTAGTGCGGGCTATTGTCACCCTTCACACATGCAGCCTTTGAGTGATGCTGAGCTTTGTGGGGTATCCATGCGGCACCTAATTCAATCACACATCTGACCCTTGCCTCTCTGTGGCACTGTCCCCTTCTCTGTGCCCAGCGTGCTGCTGGGGGCCTCCGCACAAACCCCGGCTGTCCTCTGGAGGCCTCCGTGCTAAACAGAGAGCTCGGGGCCATTTTCCCTGCTCAGTCCCCTAGCGGATCTGGTGCGGGGTGGGGCTGCTTGTTCCCATGAGGACACACGTGAAGCTGCCCGGTGGACGCCCCCTTTAAAGGTCCCCTGGTTGTTTCCCCAGCGGAGTCTTAGGAAGTGAAGAGAAGAATAACCTGGGGTCGTTTAAGGGCTGGCGTGGTCATTTCCTTAATCGTCTGTGACCGTTAAGAGCCCTATTTTCTATGAAGAGGCACAGCAGCTTCATGGCTTATTTTTAATAATAACAAGCAGCTCGGATTGATTGAGCACCTGCTGTTTGTCAAATGTTTCACACGTTACCCCGTTTAATCCTTAAAATTTATACCCATTTTTACAGATGAGGAAATTGAGAGTGGGGTTAATTAAATAACTTTTCAAAGGTCACGTAGCCAGGAGTAGCGGAACTAGGATAGAAACGTTCCTTATTCTGCTTAATTTTTTAATTTCTCTTGTTTCTCGTTGTTATTTTTTATCTATCTACATAATCTGACAAATGGATCCAGTCCTAATCCTAGGATAACTTCGAATACTTATTTTTAAATACTGTATTATTCAATTTATATAATATTCTTGAAATGACAGAATTATATAGCTGGAGAACAGATTGGAGCTTGCCAAGAGTTAGGGGTGGTGGGGATGAGGTAGGTAGCCCAGAGGAGATCTTCGTGGTGAGGGAACAGTTCTATCTGCAGATTGCAGTGGCACTTAATCAAATCTACATGTGTGACCAAATCACATAGGATTGGACATACATTGTGCCAATGTCAGTTTCCTGGGTTTGCTATCATATCATAATTATATAGAGTATCACCTTTAGCAGAAATTGGGTAAAGAGTATATGGACCTCTCTGTACTATCTTTGCAATTTCTATAAATCTATAATTTTCTCAAAATGTAAGGGTTTTTTATTCACTTGTGTGGGAGATAGGTGTTGTACCTGGGAAAGCAGCCCCCGTCACGCAGCGGCAGGTGGCCTAGGAGGGGAGCGCCACCTGGAAGAGGGTCCAGGCGTTAGCCTCTGTCAGATGTAACCTGAGGCTCTGTTTGTCTTCTGGGAAAGAACTCGAGAGTCGGGCCCGAGTTGCAGGGCTGCAGTCGTGTGCCCAGGACAAGCTTCACGACTTCTCTGAGCCTCTGTGTACGCACCCGGTCGGGCGGTTGAGAGAATCTAGCAGGAGCATGTGTTTGTGTGCTTAGCACAGAAGGGTTTATTGAGTAAGCTCAATAAATCTCGGCCGTTTTTGTTACCATCATCAGTATTATTTTACCTGTTCCCAAGCCGTACCGTGCATTCTGTAGTCAGGTCAGCCTCATATGTATTCACAGGACAGTGCACGTTCGCTCTGGGTTTGTCATTTATTCCTTCAACAGTTATTTTTTGAGCACTGACTTCGCCGAAAACTCTGTCGTATGCTGTGGGTGCAGTGACGGACAGGACCCACATGGCCTGTGCCCTAGGAGAGCTGGAGGTCTCGCTTTTCCCCATTACCTGGAACCTCGCATCTGTGTCTTTCAGATGCCAGACCCACCCCAGGCCTCACCCGCTCCACGCGGGTCACTCTGCCGATCCGTCTCTGGGCTCCGCCAGCACTGCAGGCCACGTGACTTAGCCATCTCTGCCCACCTGGACCAGTTTCTCCTCCCCTAGTTTCTGGCCCACTACCGAGCAACACAGGCCTATGCCTAGCAGGCACTCGCTCACAGAATTGTAAGGTGGATGGCCACAAGGAACCCAAGAGAGCATCTCTCCTGAGGCTTTCATTCAGATGAAATTACAGATAGGAGCCCATGACTTAAGTAATGGAAATTGGCTATTGGAAGTTCAATAGGATAACAATAGATCCTATATTATTCTTAGTTTTTGTTGTGGCTTTTAAAAAATTTTTATTTTATTCCTGCCATCTACCATTTTGACTGGCTGACTGATGTTTCTTCTCTTAGCCTTTTGCAAACCCTGAGCGTAAGGAGCCCGTGGCTCTAGTTCTGGTCTTGTTACCAACTAGCTGTGTGGCAGAGGGCAGTTGCGTTGAATTGGAAAAGCAGAGCCGGCCCATCTCTCTCTTCCTCACTTGCTGGCAACTCGAGTCGGCTTACCCGGCACCTGCAGTCTCTAAGCAGGACACTGAATCGGGCGGGCCCTCCCAGGCGTCTGTTTCTTCCAGGCCAGCGTCTCCATCCGAAACCAGCAGGTCGGTGTGCTCGGCCTTTTCAGTGGACAGAGGGCATTCCCACCCCGTTCTTCAGTAATGGCTTTGCCAGCAAGCCGCGGAAGGCTGGCTCTCTGAACACCGCTCGCTGTCTTTCGTCTGTTAGGATCTGGACGAGAGGTGTAAATTGTCGGAGCCCCCCTTTTACAGGAGAAGAAATTGCAGGTGTGGCCCAGTGGGAAATGCACTGACTTTAGTTAGTTAGACGGGTTTGGGTGCCATGTGTGGGTCCACTAGGTGACCTCGGGTAGGCAAGTTACTTACTTCTCTGAGCCACGGTTCCCTTACCTTTAAAATAGGAGCAGTGATACCTGTACACAGGAAGTCTGGTTGAATGTGGAACCTGTTATTCCTATTGCACGGCCCTCCATCACCTAGGAATCCTTTATTTAATAAAGGCTGGTGGGGATCACAAATAGTAATCAATAGGGATTTTTTTTTTTTTTTTGGAGCTTATAATCTAGCTGCGCTGGTGTGATAGTTAAAACAGACAGCTAGCGACGTGTTCCAGCTTGAGAATAAATGAGAAGACTCAGACCATGATAGGAGCAGTATTTTTATCTCCAGACCATCAGAGCCAGCTCCCTGCCTTGCTCTAGCAGGTCGAGTGGCCTCTAACTCTCCCGAGCAGAGGTTAGCAGACGAGTTGTTGCCGGTGAGACGGGCCGGGCAGCCGCCATGTCAAGGGACGTCTGCCAACCTTTGAAGCTTTTCTTTTGAGTGCTGAGCCTCATCTAGGGCACACCGGCCTCCCTGCCTGCTGCCTCACGAGATCTTGTCACCAGAGATTACAGTAGGGCTGCCCTGAGATAGAAAACCCCATACTGGCACAGCTGCCGGCCCGCGGGCCTGTGTAGCCGCTGAAGCAGACAGGCGAAGCTCGAGGCATCATGTACCCCTGCTGGGGACCACGTCAGTCCTGCACATGGAGAAGTGGCTTCCCAAATATTACTCCAGCTAAGAAATGGAACCCTATGACAGTAGAAATTCCTTAGGTTTTAGAGTGATCACATCTGGAACTATTGGATCCCACTTGGCTAGTTCCAGTGCGTTCATCTTTTAAATTTTGATCTCAACTCATTATAAGAAATAGACCCAGGCCTTATTACATCAGGAACATTTCCAGAGTGTTTGCGATAGTCTAATGTTGTTTTTCCTCATTTAATTTTCGCAACAACCCTATGAAGTAGGTACTATCGCTATCTCTGTTTCACAGAGGAGCAAACTGAGGCGCAAAGAGGTAAAGTAACTTGCCTGGAGTTACACAGCTAATAGGCAGTAAAGCCAGCACGTGAAACTTAGCCAGCCCGAGGAGGCTGTGCCTCCGCTTCCGTGCCGCGTGGCCCCAGCATTGGTTGGTTTGTAGGCGCATCTGCTCCCAGTTCCTCCCCGATATAGTAAGGCCTGTGTCCCAGGCAGGAAGGTCGCAGCAGAAGCGTGAATTCTTAGGAGTGCTAGAAAGAGATCTGTGCATCCTGATGGGCAAAAGGTTAGCCCAGGGGATCGCCAGGGTCCCCGCGGAGTGTGGGAGCCGCTGGCTGTCCCGCGTTCCAGCCCAGAGCCCCTGGGGAGCTTATACAGAGGCTGAAGGGAAAACACGTTTCTCGCTAATTAAAATGTTCCCTTAAGATTATTGCAAAATTTACTTTTTTAACATTTAACATTATGTCTAGTTTCTTAAATGATTTTCAGCTATGTGAGATTATCCAGTGATTCTGTATTTACCAACACTGATTTTTCGGTTAGCAAGGTGAATAGGAAGTCTGTTCATTTTCCTTAGTACTGGATCCTGACACTTCTAATACCCTCTACTGACCTCTTTAAATTTTTTTGGTGTTTGCATTTCAACTTAGCTATAAACTTCTTTCTGTATTTTCTTTAAACTTTATAATACCTATACGTTCTTTGATCTTTACCAGATATGATATGTTGTTCTATAAAGAAAAAGGCTATTTATCTCCTCCTCCCCTAAAGCATTACACTAGTATGTTACCTAAAAGTCTAAATAGGGTCTAAATAAATACACATAATGGGGTGGTAGGGACAAAGGGGACAGGGGAGGACCTGGAACAGCTTCATGCAGCATGTGTCTAACTCCATAACATAGAAGCTACAGTCCCATGGTTTTCTGTTTCAGTGGTCCACACCCTGCATCTTTAACAAGGCTTAATTTTGAGGAATACAAAGTATTAATGTAAATTTTAATCACATATACACACACACACACACACACACACACACACACACATATAATGTATAGTTTGATCCTGAATTTATAAAATTTTATGTTTTGCCTGTCTCTCTAGAAAAAAAAAAGGCTATGTAAATTATTTTGGATGAGAATAGTAACCTCAGGTAACCCCAGGTGTGGGCCTCCTAGATGTCCCTTCCGGATTGTTTTGAGCAGTTCAGTGAGTGTTGCCAGATCAGCAAGCATTTTGTGACTGGATGGCGATGGACAGCTATTCTTCTGCCAAGATGTGCTGCTAAGCCCACGGCTGCAGGTTGAGGCCAGGTGGCAGGAGCAGGGGAGAGGGGCAGATTGGCTGTCCCAGGACCAGGGGGATCTTAGGATGTTGTCCCGGAATACACTGTCCAGACGTTTGGCTCTGTCTGGGAGGAAGGAAGCAGAATTAGCATGGAATCATGTCATGAGCTTTGACAGTTGCTCTTGGCCACATAAGACAGACTTATATAAAAGAATTCCTAACTGCCACTTCTTTCTCATTAAAATATCTAAAGATGTGAGCACCGGTTCTTCTCAAATCCTCAGAGCTGCTCTCCTCACAGACGCGGCAGGGACACATTATGAGTGCTTCCTGCCTTCTCAGGAAACCTAGAAAGTATCTCACATTCATTCGTAAAGCAAGCCACAAGGATGACCATAGAGAACTCAGCTCCATTGTACAGGTGCGAAGGCTAAGGCCTTCAGCATCCCCCCACCACCCCAGAGGCTGGGAGAGAACAGACGAGCGCAGAGCCGCTGGCTCTCGCTCGGAGTTATGTAACTCCCAACGCCTCAAGTCCCTGGAAACTGAGGCCAATTCCCTGGAAGATCATTCTGTTCTCTCCTGTTTTTTCAAGAATAGAGCCAGCTTGATCACTGGCTCCGAGGGTTGTACGAGAATGTCCCGTTTTCTCTCTTCCGTGAACTGAGTGCCTACCATCACGATCACTGTTTAGTCAAGTCGTATTCAAACCTGCCTGGATCTCAGCTTTACGCACGTTTGGCCTACCTTTTGAGGAACCTTATTTTATTTATATGTGCCCTCATCTATCCCCACAGAGAATCCGAGAAGACTTACAACAAAGGAAATAAACCGTGAAATGAATAGAAAGACACTCAGAACCAAGGAAAGGAGGCAGAAGTCATGTGGCATCAGCAAGGCCGAATGCAGTTCCTAAGCCTGCCTGTTGTGCTGTCTGACCTCAGCAGCACAGAGGCCGAGGTGGCCTGCTCTGGGGTGAGGGCAGCGATTTCATAAGGTTATTTCTTATAACTAACCTCATGCAAAGTCGAGGGGTACCGTTCCTAGCACTAACAGCAGTTTCTCCTATCAGGCTTGATATGGGGCCACAAAATGTTATAGTGGACAGATTTTACATTTATGACAAATGAAGAAGAGGGTTTTACAAGACCGTTCCTTCAAACAAACTGATGAAAATTGAAGAATATGATTAAAACACAGCTTGAGGAAGAAGGCAAGTGAGGTCGTGAACAAGTGCGTGCCGTCCACATACGTAACTTTCCCGTAGCCTGAGCTGACTCAGGGATAGGCTTAGGCCCTCTGCCTGAGAGAGCAGACAGCCTGTCACCCAGGCCACCTCTAGCACGTTTCCCTTCTCTCTGCTGTGTGTGCACGGAAGCTGCAGAGCAGACTCTCTGAGGCGGGAGGCTCCGTGAGGTCTGCAGTGGAGGCATCTCTGCTGCTTGGGGCAGGACCTCGAGCTTCAGAACGCAGATAGCTGGGTGGCAGGACTCGTATCTTCTAAGCTCCCTCGGATGCGCAGGGACCTCCACGGAGGGGCCGTATGCAGCCCGCGGTCCCCACCAGCACTTTCCCATGGAAGCCACTCTGCCCAGCTCCAGTCCCTGAACAGTGATTGGCCCGAGCCCCAGAGCTCTGAGCAGAGATGGGTCCGATCTGATGATGTCCCAACACGGCCACCCTCTTTGGCCATGGAAATTGTCAAAAATGCTTCAGCTGTGAGTGGGACAAGCAGATTGGTTGCACGTCCCTGCCTCTGACCGCATGTGACACATACAGAGTTGCCCATCACTCTTTGTAGTCACTGTTGTCATATCGCCCAGAAATTTGAGAGGCGACAATGTAGCCCAGCGACCAGGTATAAGGCCTGATCAGGAAAGCCGGAACGAGGTTTCTCTTCTTCTGCTAGAGACCTCGGGGTGCAGAGCGAGCTCTTCTGGGCTGGTCTCCGCCAGTGACAAAGGCCGAGGCAGTGTGGGGCACTGGCCAGCAGAGCTTCGCGGCCCCGGCCTTGATGCTGAGTGGTGAGACAGCCCCCCGCAGAGCAGGCCGCTTTGCAGGCGGCAGGAGAAGCCAGGTGTCTTCTCTCCGGGGACTGGCTCGTCGACTGAGGCGAACTTAGAAAGAACCAACAAACTTGGCCTCTGAGGCTCCTGCCTCCAAAGCAGCCTTCCCTGTGAGTCGGCCATAAGTCTAGAGACAGACGGATCTTCTGAGCAGGTAAAACCTCGGCATTGAAGAATCCTTGTCCTGTCATCATTGACCTTAATGAAAATCGAACGAGCCTCTGGAACAAGGTGCAATGGAGTCAGGAGAAGCGGCCTTAAGTGAAAACACAGCTGTGGGGTTTACAGACGGTGCTGCAGGGAGGCGTCATCCAGTGGGAGCGGCCAGCCTCGCTATAGACTTTCCAACACTAATGAATCGGGAACTCCATGCTGAACAGGATTTAGTTTGATCGGTCCCTGTGCCAGCAGATGGATGTATTTTTCTTGAAAGACCAAGGTGCCAGAAATCTCCATGATTACGTTACTGGAGCAAGGTTCTTTTTTGTGGTTTGTGAAGTTGAGCGTCAGGACTGCACGATTCTCTTGCTCTTTCTCACTCTTATTTTTTCCAGGTCAGAACCAGAGCTTGGGGTGGGGAGGAAAATCCTGCTGAATGAGCAAGTTCTTTCTTAAAAAGCTCTCTCCAAGTCCAAAAAGACTTCAGTGGACTTAGGAGAGAGAAACTTAATACATTGCCATAGAATCGTTGTGGACCAAGCGAAAGCCAAGTCCACAGCATCTTTGTCTTATAAAAGAAAGCAAAGAAGAGATGGAAAAAAAGAAATAATGCTTAGGAAATCCAAACCAAACAAGGAGAACTGAAGAAGGAAAACTAAAGATCACCTCGGAGCATGTGAAGGTTTCCTTCAAATACGATTTTTCAATTACACATCCAGGCTCAGGTAGAAGCGACTTCTCTGTTCTTTTTAAGTGCCATAAATGGCATACCTGAAATGTTTGAACTATGATGGGATTTGCCACTTTGAGCTTAAGAAGAGTTGGACACCTTGCAAGACCAGTGGACTGTGAGGGGAAGAGTCGACCGTGGAGCGGCTGGAGGCTTCCCAGGCTGGTCCTTGACCCGCGTTTGAACCTTGGTCCTAATAGCTAGCAGATTGAAGCAAGCTCACAGGCCTCCCGGAGAACCCATGTTGGTTTGAACTCGAGCGAGCCTGGCCACGGAACTAGCACTCTGCTTCTACCAGCTACCTTTCTCAGCACAGCCCTGTGAGCGGAACTCGGGGCTGGGCTCCAGGGTCACCCCTGCTGGATCATGGAGCAGCCCGCAAGTGCCGTTCAGGCCACGGGCAGAGAGAGACCCGTTGCCCGTCAGAGGTCATCTTGGAGCTATTGTGGAGAAGACAGGCAGCTCCTAAACTTAACACGTTTCTTGCCTGTCCAAGGTCAGGCCAGGCCTTTTAAAAGCACCAGAAGCTGTGAGCTGTTATCTTCCTCGGCTGATGGGATTTAGTGCCAAGTGGCCTGTGGATAATGTCGTTCTTGCAGGCTGACTTTCCAAGCTGGGCCTCTCCCTGGTTGGATTCCTGCAGGCCTTGGTCCGAGCCCGCACTGGCACAGATGACAGCCCGTAGGCCCGCCTGTTCCCTCGCCGTGCCTGGCTCGCAGGACGTGTTCAGTAAATACCGTTGAGTGAAGGACTAGGTGTGAGACAGTAGCACCTGGGGCATCGAGAAGATTGGAGCCGCTCCTTGTCATCTGGTGGCATAGTTACTGAGTGGGGGCAGATGCGAGGCCACATTTCTTTACTGCAGTGAGAGGGGGAATAACAAACTCGGGGGTGAAATTGGATGACTACAGGGATCTGTTCAACCAGATCAAATGTGCCGCGGGGCACAGAAGCCTGCAGGGGGGCACGATTCCGTGTCCGTAAGCTGAATGGCTGGAGCACTTAGTCGTTAATAGATGAACAGACTGTTCTAAATGCCAGCCCACCGACAGGCACCGGGCACCTGCCGTGGACAGTGGCAGGAGCGCCAAGTTCCCAGGGTACCTGGCGGGGCTCCCCGCCCTGAGTCCAAGCCCTGGAAAGTGGATCTGCTTCCTCGTGGAGCCCCTGGACGGGGGTGGGAGGGCAAATAGCTGAAAGAAACCAGAGCATCATTAGGAAGGAGGAAACGACTGCTAGGTGAGCATCTGTGATGCTGCACGGGCCAGTTGGACTCGTGCATTCATGTGTTGAAACCTGCACATAGTAGGCACCTGCACACACAAACCCACACATACCTACACACCTGTAGGGACACGCTTCGTGGGAGACAGCATATCGTCATCCTGGGTAAATTTCAGGCCTCTCATGGAGGGTCTCTGCCCCCACCTCCAACTCTCTATTCCTTGATTTCTCCTTGGATCTCGTGACTGACGGTCCCATCTCCAAGGTCAGACACGGCGTACTCTCTGACCACAGACAGTCCCTTCCACTCCCTCACCCACTGACTCCCACAACTCGTCTCCTTGACCTCATGGACACCCAGGAAGCTAGTATAGCCCAGTGGTTAGCAACGTGGACCGCACGTCCGTTCTGCCACTTGCTAATTGGGCCAAATACTTAAATACCTCTGTGACATGGGGGTGGGAACTAACCTCACAGGGCTGTTGGGAAGATTAAAGTCACACATGAAAGATGCTTAGGACATAGGACACGCTTAATAAATATCAGCTCTATACAGCACATCTGTTACCCAGACCCTTGTCCTCCAGTCAGCCCCTCTCATTTTTATTTCCTGCCTGTTCCCCGTTAGAGTCCCCGGTCCATCTGTCGCCAGTGTCGTGTCTCTGCTCTCTCCCTCAAACCTTATTCTTCCCTCATACTTTCCTGGCAGATGCTCAGCTTTGAACCTACCCAGCTTTCTTCATGCCAGTGTCTAGGTCGCTAGAAAAAAATCAACTAGGCAGGTGGCTGCTACACTAACTTCAGACCCTGTGGCCTCAGCTGGACCCCTAATGCTCCCTGGTGTCCCTTTTCCTGGTCAGCTGTCATTCCTGTTCTGCAGAGAAGCAGTTTCTCCAGCTTCCATTCCTTCCCTCCCCACACCCTCTATTCCTCGCAGATAATTTGACTTCCTAATTCTCAGAAAAGAATAAAAATCAGACTGGAACATTCCAAACCACCACCATCTCTTATCCCCCTCCGCCAAATCCACAGATATGTCTGCATCCCCGCCCAGTCTTCCCTGCTCCTGCAGCGGGGAAAGGGTCTCCCCCTTGCGTGTTGGGTTTTAATCCCTCCCGTCATCTCAGATACCTTGACTCTCCAGCGGTCTCCATCTCTCCTGCGTTTTCAACCCCTCTGTCTATAGCGTCTCTCTCACATCAGCATTTAAACAAGTCTCTGACATCTTATAACACACTCTCCTTCAATCCCACGACCTGTCATCCTGTTCCATTCCATCCTATTCATCTCGGCTCTTCCTCGCAACTCTCTAATTTGCTAAGAGTTGTAAACACTCACCATCCCCCTTTCCTCACCTTTGACTCATTTTCCAACCCATCGCACCCTGATCTCTGCTCCCACCACTCTCCCGAGAGTCTTCGTTGCTAAGTCCAGTGAATTCTCTGTTGTGGATGCTCGTTGCTGTCTCACCCGACCTCTTAGAAGGCGCTGATGCTGCCGATGCTGCCGATGCTGCTGATGCTGCTGATGCTGCTGATGCCGCTGATGCTTGCTCTTTAGGACGCGCTCTCCCTTTGCTCCCGGGGCTACTCCTCGGCCCCCACCGCCCAGCCCTTAACTGTGGCTGTTTCTCTGGATTCTGTCCCGACCGCATCTTTACTCAGCGTGCTCTCTCAGGACAGTCTCACCTGCCCTCGTAGCTTCGGTCGCCATCTTACCAGTGTGAAGGTTCCCGGATTGGTTCCTCCAGAATAGTCTCGCTCAAACTTCAGAATTGTTTATATAGCTGCCCGCTGGCATCGCCACTAAGATAACCCAGGCACCTTAAAATCAGCTGTCCTCCCAGGCCCACTGTTCCTCCTTGTGAGGGCGAGTGGCAGTGCCACCATCCTGCCGCCCAAGGCGAAGGACCTCGAACACTGACTTTGACCCCCCCTCTCACACAGACTTCATACCCAGACCATCACCGAGTCTTATAATTCCGGTAAGGTGGAAAGAGCGTGGGTCTTGGGTAAAGTTCTCATTCTAATTGTGGTTTGGACAAAATCACTTAACCTTTCTCAGCCTCAAGTTTCTCACCTGTAAAAAGGAAACAGTGATACCTAATTCCAAGGGCTGTGGTCAGGGCGAAAGAAACCCTTTGCTCGGCGGGCATTCGATAAACGTGAGTTTTTCCATTCAGTAAGTTATTTCCTCTTCATTCCCTCCCTCCGCCCCCCCTCCACCTCTACTCACGTGTCTTATTGTCGAATTAGGGTACGCGTAGTTTCTCGACCTTGAAAATCCCCCTGGAATTAAATTTCCCACAATCCCTTCATGACTCAGGCCCACAGCTCGTATCCCGTCATGCTTATCATGAAGAATTTGGAAAACGCGAAGAGAGTTGAGCCATCCCTGTCACCGTTTTGCTGTCATTCCTTCCAGTCTGTCTTCTATGCGTCTTTGTCCTTATTGACATGGCGTTCCTGTGTGTAACAAGTACGCATCCTGCTTTTCTCCATCCAACCCGGATTTTTCCCTAGGTTAGTAATTCTTTATAAACAGTGTAAAGCCTGCATTCTGTTCTGCATGTGACTGTGGTATCGCTTATTTAACCATTCTGCTAACGCTGGTCTTTTAGAGTCTTCCCAGTAAATAATACTCTGGTGAACAATTTTGCAAAAAAAAACCAAAAAAACAAAAAACTTTTCCTCCTCCATTTATAATAATGTTTCTAAGCCCGAAATTCATAACTTGAATCATCGAGTCAGAGGACTTAAAAATTTCTAAGCAGTACAATCTTTGAAACAGACTAGGTGAATATAGGCCTGGCCTCCGCTGCAAAGAGAGAGGTAAAGAGAAAAGTGTTATAATTAGTAGGTTTTTAAAAATAATTATTTTCTGTTTTACTGAAAGAGTGCTCAGAAGATCCAAGCAGTGCTCTGTAGGGAAAACCCGCCTTTGACTTGAAGTTCCTGGCTTCGTGATGGTAAAGAAGGGCTCGTTTCTGTTTTTGTATTTTCATCTGGGTCAGTAAGAGGACAAACCATTCCTACGAGCTCGTTTCCCTCTAAGGAGGAGAAAAATCGTCCAGCACCTAATGATGCAGGTCATTAGCTATGTTAACAGCCTCTCAGTTAAAAAAAAAAAAAAAAAAAGTTATGATAATGTATCCTCCTAAAGTGCACTTAATTTTAGTTAAAATTTCCCTGGTGATTTAAAAACTTCGTGAATTTGTAAATCTAGTAATTGGCTCTATGTTTGGAAATGTTGAAGCCGCCATAGCCGACTGGGCTCTAGCCAGACACACAGAACCTCAGTGAGCTCTGGCTTCCTCGGGACACAGAGGGAGCTCAGCACTCACCTGGAATCTGGAAAGAAACCAAGACTTCCTAACCTGAGTCTCCTTCCTGGTCTTCGCTACTTGGAGGCAGGTGATGAGTGCTCCGAAGTTACCAACATGTCCAAAATCAAACCTCTGCCTCCCCACCCACATCCAAGTTCAGTCTTCCCACTCAGCGGTGAACAACCACCTGTCTGGTGGTTCGAATCAAAGATCGAACCATCCTTGATTTCTTCTTTTCCGTCCTCACCGCGCCCCAGCATCAAATCCATCAGTGTATTCAGTCGGTTCTACTTCTAACAGTCTGCTTTGAAGACAGAGCCCAGCTGTTCATTCCTCTCCCTCGTGCCCTCCCGCCCTTTCCGCCCGGCCCCCGTCACCCCTCACCCCTCCCAGAGGGCTTTCTCCCTGCAGTCTGCTCTCCACACAGTAGCCAAAACGTAACTTCGATCACGTTACCTACCCCTTTCTTAAAACGTGTCAGAGGCCTTCTTTTGCTATTAAGGCGAAGGCAAAAATTCTGATGTAGCCAGGAAGATCTTGCGCGTTCTGCCTTGGCCCTCGTCTCCGGCATCACTGCCCACCATGTCCCTTGGTCTGGCCAGTTCCAGCTTACCAGCCACCCTCTCGTTCATGGAGCTCCTGTGCCGGGGCCTGTGTATCTGCCGTGCTCTCTGCCGAGTGTCCTCCCGTTCTCCCCGTCCCTCCTCCCACGTCTGGGGGACTCCCTCCTCCCTCCCTTACGCCCAGGCTGGGTCTGGTTATTTACTTCTGTAGAAACATGGGAGTCCTTTTCCCGCTTGGGAGAACCTATTTTAATTTGAGGTTTCATATATATCTATTATTTATTTGTTTGTTCGTTTGTTCGTTTATTCGTCGATGCCATCATGTGATTGAGGTTCATGTCCTCCACTAGGCTGTGAGATCTGTGAAGGCGCCCCCTTCTGCTGTGCCCTGCTCTTTCCCCATCCGCCAGCTCTCTGTCTGGCTCACAGTAGGTACTTAGTAAATAATTGGCTGCTTGCTGAATGAATAAGTAGAGTCCGGTAACATAACAGTCCTTGTTGACAGCACCGCCCCTGTGAGACGTGGGCTCTTTCCAGAGGTGGCAGCGCCAGGTTCTCCACAGCACGTCAGTCAGCGGGAGCAAGTGTGATTTTGCTGGGCTTTTTTTTTAGCATTTCGGCCGTCAGAAGGAGCAGAGCGCACCACCTAAAGCTTACTCGTTTTTTTCTTCTCTCTCTATTCAGCTAAAGCTTGCCTTCACTCTGGACCACGAGACTGGATTGCCTCAAGGATGTCACATCTACGAGTACCGCGACAGCAACAAGTAAGCCGCTCGGCCGGGAAGACTGTCGCTGTGTCGTGCAGAGGTAGCACCCGTGGCCTCTCTTACACTGCGCTTCTCTTACAAAGGGATTGTCGGGAAGAGAATCACGCTTTTTGTGACTGTTCTAGAAAACACCTGACACAGACTATTTCTCCTCTCACGTCTTTTGCCCCTAACGATAGAGCTTGAAGGGCTTGCATAAGAGCAGTTGCGACGTTCTAGACGTATCTTCCAAAGCAAGCCTCCCTCCCAGGCGCCAGCTTTCCCCCCGGCCCCCCCGCACTGCGTCTCCAGTCACGCGCCCGCTGTTTGGTTCGCCGTGTGACAGTCCTGTCTGTCTGTACCTGTGGTTATCGATTGTTTTGCTAGTCCACCTTGAGAGTGTCCTAGCTGGGGGATTTCCGAGTACTTACAGAGATCTAACTTGGTGGCCTTGTTAGAAAGGTGGCACCTGGCCCAGTTCTGTAGCGCCCCTCGCTTCATCGCAGGCTGCCTCCTTGACTGTGTACCTTTGTCTGTGAGACAGCAAGGGCGGTGGCGAGTGAGGCAGAGAGAGAGTGATGATGGCGACGATGATAAACAATGACGGCAGCTACCGCTGAGGACCTACTGGGTGTCAGGCGCAGTACGGGGACATTACGTTATCCATAATGACGGCAGCTACCGCTGAGGACCTACTGGGTGTCAGGCACGGTACAGGGACATTACGTTACCCATAATGACGGCAGCTACCACTGAGGACCTACTGGGTGTGAGGCGCGGTACAGGGACATTACGTTATCCATAATGACGGCAGCTACCGCTGAGGACCTACTGGGTGTGAGACGCGATACGGGGACATTACGTTTGTTATCCAGTTTCATCCTCATAACAACCTAAAGAGTTTTCTTTTATCGTTGCTGTACTTGCAGACGCTGAGGTCTGGGGAACTTGCTCAAGGTCACGGCCACAGCTGTGTGAGGCAGACTCAGCATTACTGCATTTACTGGGAGGAGAGTAAATGAAAGGCAACTGTTGTCCCAAGTGGCTACTTTTGGAAACCCCAGTCAGGGACACGAACAGTCCCCATCTGGGCTTGAGGACAGCGTACTTGGTCTAATTGTTTAAGTATCCAGGCTGTTTAATTTTATCTCGTAGAAGGACGCAAATGGGCACACGCCAGTGGAACTGTGCCTTGCCTTCCCAGAGAGAAGCTCGTGTCTTCCTCGAGAACGCTTGCTTTGCGGTGGGTGGAGATGGGTTACTAGGTGCCTTCACGACCAGATCTGCGCTCAGCTTGCTTGCAACGCATTCTTTACTCTCTGCGATTTACCTGTAGGAGGATGCCATAGTAAGCCGTGGGAAGCACCCTTGGTTCCCGCCAAAGGAGTCCTTTAGGAAAGGTTGGCTAAGCATCCTTGAACACCATCATTCCTCCCCTTAGATGGCACTGTTTGTAGGAGACAGTTCCAGGGCATATAGGCCATCACACCAGGAGTAGCATCTCAGCTACTTGTAATGCACAATACAACACAGAAGTAGGGCTGGACTTCTCCGGAGCCAGGGACTAGCAGGGACAATTGAGCAAGTCCACGGGTGGCAAGGGCGAGCATCGCTAGAGTGAGAGAAACATAAGCCTTACGCTGCCACCTCCTCGTCAGCACCACCCTGTGCTCCCTGGCGCTGGCTGAGGGGCTTAGCAGATGGCAGCCCCGTGCACGAAGATTGTGGCCACAGAAACAGACCTTCAGGCCCAAGGGTGTTCACAGACTCCGATTCTGGCCTGACTTTCTGCCTTTTGAAACAAAGATGGGCAGAGTTTTTGTTCCGTGGGAGAGGGGCACCAGCCCTCCTTCCTTTAAGTTCACGTCTCAGCTGTTCCGTGGTCTGGTGACAACAACTTAGGTTGTCTCTGAAGCTGAGAGCAGAAAATAGCCTTGCCGGGTGTCTTGGCCTAATCCCTAGCTCCTCGCTTATGTATCAGAGTAAGTACTGTAAGAGGAGAATTGAGGGGTTGTAAATATTGACAGGCTTTGGCCCCCAAAGACCTGTAAGGAAAACATTTGTGTGGGAACCTGGACGGGAGCCATGGGCTAGGACCCAGTGCCTCAGCGAGCCCTCCGCACTTCTCTCTGGTCTGAGAGGCAGCGCTGGGGTTCGTTCTCACTCCGTGAACAGATGTCCTAACCTCTCTGAGCCTTAGGTTTCTTCATCCGCTGAGAACAATGGGACTAATGATATCAGCCCAGCATGATTGTCATGGGGATTGAGTGGAATGACGTGTTAAAGCCGTCATCACTGGCCTAGCTTATGGCACCTCATAGCTCAGGTCACCGGCCTTGCTGGCTGCAGCCAGGGCCGAGGCAAGGCTCTGGGCCCTTCCAAGCCCGTCTTGATTCTTCGCCCAGCCCCCGAGCGCATAGGCCCTTCTGGACCAGAGGGCTCCCCGGCGCGCTGGCCGGCCTCTCAGGGCTGGGTCTGCTCGGCACCTCCTTGGCCTCGGGACACTGTCCATGCAGGCAGGACAGACCCAGCGGGCAGAGCTTAGAGCGACCCTGGGACTCTCCTGTTGTTTCGTTCTCATCACAGAGGACGTGCTGGTTCAGTTCAAGGCCGTGGACAGTCAGACCCCCGGATCAACGTGCAAGAGACATGTGGGGGTGAAGGGAGGGAACCGGAGCAGCACGAGGCTGCAGTGGGGGCGCCGGCCTGCCCCTGGGGACGGGGAGAGGGTGGGGCAGGGGTGAGGGGCACTGGCGGCGCCTCAGCCTGCAGCACGGTCCCAAGGAAGT
>NW_011889320.1:603742-607655 GCF_000151845.1 Pteropus vampyrus
GCCCTCCTTCCTTTAAGTTCACGTCTCAGCTGTTCCGTGGTCTGGTGACAACAACTTAGGTTGTCTCTGAAGCTGAGAGCAGAAAATAGCCTTGCTGGGTGTCTTGGCCTAATCCCTGGCTCCTCGCTTATGTATCAGAGTAAGTACCGTAAGAGGAGAATTGAGGGGTTGTAAATATTGACAAGCTTTGGCCCCCAAAGACCTGTAAGGAAAACATTTGTGTGGGAACCTGGACGGGAGCCATGGGCTAGGACCCAGTGCCTCAGCGAGCCCTCCACGCTTCTCTCTGGTCTGAGAGGCAGCGCTGGAGTTCGTTCTCACTCCGTGAACAGATGTCCTAACCTCTCTGAGCCTTAGGTTTCTTCATCTGCTGAGAACAATGGGACTAATGATATCGGCCCAGCATGATTGTCATGGGGATTGAGTGGAATGACGTGTTAAAGCCGTCATCACTGGCCTAGCATATGGCACCTCATAGCTCAGGTCACCGGCCTTGCTGGCTGCAGCCAGGGCCGAGGCAGGGCTCTGGGCCCTTCCAAGCCCGTCTTGATTCTTCGCCCAGCCCCCGAGCGCATAGGCCCTTCTGGACCAGAGGGCTCCCCGGCGCACTGGCCGGCCTCTGAGGGCCGGGCCTGCTCAGCATCTCCTTGGCCTCAGGACACTGTCCACGCTGGCAGGACAGACCTAGCGGGCAGAGCTTAGAGCGACCCTGGGACTCTCCTATTGTTTCATTCTCATCACAGAGGATGTGCTGGGTCAGTTCAAGGCCGTGGACAATCAGACCCCCGGATCAACATGCAAGAGACATGTGGGGGTGAAGGGAGGGAACCGGAGCAGCACGAGGCTGCAGTGGGGGCGCCGGCCTGCCCCTGGGGAGGGGGAGAGGGTGGGGCGGGGGTAGGGGGCACTGGCGGCGCCTCAGCCTGCAGCACGGTCCCAAGGAAGTGTCAGTGGTGCAGCCTCGAGGTTGCTGGTCGGAGGAGCCTCATGTCCCATGGGTGCAGTGCTGCCTGAGACCCCTGCTGTGCTCCGTCACCCTAGGCCTCTCTTCCCGAGAAGGAGCTTAGAAAGAAGAAGCAATGGGACACGCTGCCGCCTCCACTATCATAGTGGAACTCGGGGCCCCAGCCGGCCCTCCCCTCACCCACCACTGACCGACTAAGCTTCTTCTCACCCTTAGCTAGCACCTCAGCAGCTCTTGGCAGCTTAGCCGGTGGGTGGCCTGACCCAAACCTTCATTGCTAGGTTTCTGAGGCCCCGGCTGTCATGTCCTTCTCAGGCCAGGGTGACGCATGTGTCCCTATGTCTGTTCATGGTGGTGCAGGGGAGTACCCGCAGGTTCCCTGGGGCCCCGCCTTCCCTGTCCCCCCGCTTTGATCTGGGTTGAGTACCCCCTCCCTACCTCCAATGCTGACTCCTTACCCGCTGGCCGCTAGAATCCTGGCAGTAGCCATCACTCAGGTTCAGAGGGACCCTGCCATGTACCCTCTGGCCTTTAGTGCCTCGGGCTGCATCATTCTCACGGGTCTTAATGAGCCCAAGTCTGTGACAGCCCCTCCTGCTGCCCTCCCCTGCCTGCGGAGGAATGCCAGCACCAAACTTCTCAACAATGCCGGCGTTTCCCTTCCCGGCGCCTGTCGGGTGACCTGGTGAAGGGGTGTCCTGCAGGCCCCCCACAGAACATAGGCCTCTGCTGGGTCTTCTGGGCTCGGTAACACATCCATTCCAGCATGGCCCCTCTCTCCGCCTCTTTATTCCTTCCTCTGCTGTCTGCCAGGGCAGTTCATGCCTTTCCGCTTCACTCAGCCATACCTGTCACTTTCTCCAGGCCCCAAGGACCACCCCAGCAGCAAGTTTGCGCTAGGGTCTTTGCCAGAGTACTGAGTCCCACACCCCAAGAAATTACCCCCAAATCAACGAATTCTTGCTCATCTGGTCTTACTTCCTGGCCCCCTTGATCAAGCCCCTCAAGTCCCATGAGCCAGTTCTTCTCACTCTTGGGATAAAATCCGTTTCCTCCCTCATCAGGCACAGCACATCCCCAGCTGGGTCATCCTGGCATTTAAGCCTCATTATGGGCCAGGCAGCCTGGAAGGAGGTGGGGGATGCTCCTGAGGGAAGCGGAGAGACCTCCTCATGCCTTCTGGGATGCGGGCATCGCTAGCCTTCCGAGGGAAGCGTAGGCCACCTTTTGGTAAACTGCCAATCCCTCCCACTTAGCCTGTAAGCACTCGTTGAGGGCCCTCAGACTGTCACTGTCCCCTGCTGAACATCGGCACACCTCACGTTAACCAGCCAGTTCTGCAGTCCTGGGAGACGCTGTGCCTCCCCGGTTTTCAAATGCTTCAGTCGTCACAAAGTGATCAAAGGCTTTTTCCCAGGTCACCGCTGGTGAATCTTTGAGCATTCGGGCTGCTACTTTGTGCCAAGGACTGTCCACACCCCACATGCCACTCAGAAGAGCATCCGTCCCCTTTGCCTGTCAGGTAGTGAGTGAGCCGGTCCCCAAACTTATCTTTCTGCCTGTTTTGTCAGCTCCACTTCGGTACCACTCGTGTTAGCTCAGGTCTTCCGAGAAGCAGGTGCCAGGGCGGGAGTAGATGCGCAGGAGGCATGTGGAGGGAAGGCCTGTGAGAACCAGGAGGGGAGAGGAGAAGGCTGGGGGGAGCCTTCAGACCTCACTGCAGCCGCCCCGGGAAGGAGGGGCCAGGAGGAGGCCTGGGTGCGGACAGTCTCAGGCTGTAGCTGGTTTGCAGAGAGGTTCGCCAGGCAGATGGTGGGGTCCTTGAGCCAAAGTCACTTGCTGGAGGAGTCTGCCATCTTGCAGGACCCCCAGAGTGCCCAGTCACTGTCCGGGATCAGCCCAGGGAAAGTGTGGCTTCAGACAAGTGCGGTGGCGGGTCGCAGGAGCTGCGGCTGGGCCATCGGGCAATTTATGCCCCACAGCAGGAGGTCCCGGGGGCGCCACTTCATGCCGCCGCCCTGGAGCAGGGAGAGCCGGGGCTCCTGAGGAAAGCCCCGCACTTAATTCGTTTCCCCATCTGCTGTCACCTAAATAAGCAGAGAGGATGTGCCCCGCAGCTCTGACAGCTTCAGACCAACACCAACACTTCCGGGCACTTGGGAAATGACTCTTTGTGTCTGCGCCTCGGACCCAGACGCCAGTGCCTAAGCCCAGGCAGTGCTGCTACCTGAGCGCCCCGGGCCTCCCGCTGACGCTGTGGCCATGAGTGAGGAATGCCTTTCCTGTTCCTGGCGAGGCCCTCGGTCAGGGAAGGGGGAGCTGGAAGTCAAGGGAGAGGAGGGGTGTGGGGGAAATTGGAAGCAGTGCAGAGAGAGGCCCAGAAGTGACCTCATTCATGGGAGCAGGCCCCCCGGCTGTGGCACCCATGCAGGTGGGAGCTCACGGTTCTGCGTCACAGCCCCCCTGCCGGCGCGATGCGGGCACAACTCCGGTTGCCGGAATCGAGATGCTGGTCAGTGCAGGACGCAGACAGATGGCAGGTGGCTCTCTATTCCCTCCCGCCGCCTCACTCCATGCAGCAGCAGTAGTGATGTCACGTGACTCCGTTTTCCCCACGAGAAAAGGAGGGGGTGTGAATACTCCCACTTTACAGAGCAGGAGCCCTATGCCCTGAGAGGCGCCCTGCCAAGGTCGTGCTGTAAACCAGAGGTGGAGCCAGCAGGCTTCTCCCTGGGACACCGCCTGGGACGGCTCCACCGAGTGACGCTGAGCTGCCCATGGGTCCCCGCAGGGCAGCAGGCCTGGGTCAGCGTGGCCGCCTCCCGTGTTGCTTACGTTACTTCGAGGTCATAGTCACCCCATCTCCCACAGATGTGATGCATCCAGGGCAGGGAGAAGCCCTAAATCAGGGGTGTTACATCAGCACCCTTTCCCCGGCTGCTGGGAGAC
>NW_011889320.1:608430-609747 GCF_000151845.1 Pteropus vampyrus
AGAGAGGCCCAGAAGTGACCTCATTCATGGGAGCAGGCCCCCCGGCTGTGGCACCCATGCAGGTGGGAGCTCGCGGTTCTGCGTCACGGCCCCCCTGCCGGCTGTCGGCGCAATGCGGGCACGACTCGGGTTGCCGGAATCGAGATGCTGGTCAGTGCAGGACACAGACAGATGGCGGGTGGCTCTCTATTCCCTCCCGCCGCCTCACTCCATGCAGCAGCAGTAGTGATGTCACGTGACTCCGTTTTCCCCACGAGAAAGGGAGGGGGTGTGAATACTCCCACTTTACAGAGCGGGAGCCCTATGCCCTGAGAGGCGCCCTGCCAAGGTCGTGCTGAAAACCAGAGGTGGAGCCAGCAGGCTTCTCCCTGGGACACCGCCTGGGACGGCTCCACCGAGTGACGCTGAGCTGCCCGTGGGTCCCCGCAGGGCAGCAGGCCTGGGTCAGCGTGGCCGCCTCCCGTGTTGCTTACGTTACTTCGAGGTCATAGTCACCCCATCTCCCACAGATGTGATGCATCCAGGGCAGGGAGAAGCCCTAAATCAGGGGTGTTGCATCAGCACCCTTTCCCCGGCTGCTGGGAGACGAGGGAGGGATGGAGCCGGAAGTCACGTTTTAAGGCACTGGATCGTCTCAGCAAAGGTGTCCCGTGCTGCCGGGCCGGGGTGCTGAGCCCTTCGTAGAAGTCCCAGCTCCTCGGCGGCTGCTGGCCTTCGAGGGCTGGGACCGGTCAGGGTGAGAGGACGCGGGCGCCAGCACCGGTGGGGGTCGCGCAGGGCGGAGACCAGAGGCGGGCACATCAGGGCAGTGCGGAGGTGCCCCGGGCCATGCCTCAGTGGCCTGACGGCCCCTCCTCTGTCTCCCATCGTGTATACATTGGAAAATAGATTTTTTACAGCAAACTCACTTCTGTAAAACGTAATTTTGAACTACGACAAGTGTAGAGAAAAGTGAATGAATCATATGCATGTAGTTCAAAGGTGTATTAGAATGAACCACCCACGTAGCTGTCACCCAGATCAAGAACTAGGACATTTCAGCACCCGGGGAGCTACCCGCATGCCCCCCGTCCTCCCAAAGGAAGCGTTCATCATAACTTCTATCACTATAGATTCATTCTGCCTGGCCTTGAACTTCATGTAAGTGGCATCATTTAGTGTATTCTCTTTGGCGTCTCTTTCAGTATTATTCTTGTGAGAATTCATCTGTGTCACTGCATCTAGCTATGATCCATTCATTTTCATTGCTGCAAGAATTTCCTTGTATGAATACGTAGCAGTTTATCTCGTCTTCATGAATTCGGTCACCATTTGGGT
>NW_011889320.1:611178-617942 GCF_000151845.1 Pteropus vampyrus
TTTTTATTGACCCTGTATCTAGTGACCTTGCTAAATTTATTTACTTATTAAGTTCAGATAATTCGTGGATTCTTTCTGATTTTCTGTACACCTAGTCGTGTCATCTACAAATGGTGACAGTTTTCCTTTTCCCTCTCCAGTTCTCACACCGTGCACTTCTTTTTGTCGCCCTGTCGCACTGTGGCGGTTGATGGCAGTGATGAGAGCGGGCGTCCATGTCCGGCTCCAGATCTCAGTGAGAACCGCAAACGTGCTTTTAGATCATGAGAACGGATTGGGATTCCCTTCAGTATGCACTTAATTCAGCTTGTCCCCGAAACGAGCTTTCCATTTAGGAATGCTGTTCAGTTTAGATGTGCCAGTGGTGGTTCGTAGGCTGGGAGCTATTTTAGGGAAAAGGAGCTGACGTTTATTTCAGGACTGTGGCTCCTCATCTTAACCTTGAGAGGAAGATGTCGGCTTGTCCGTTTTACAGAAGGGTCTCGTGGCTGGTACAGCTGAGCGGGGGCTCACCCCAAATCCCGGCTATTCTTACCACTCCCCAGTTCCCTGGAAGAATATTGAATGTATAATCCCCAAGGTCACAGAATTACCTCTTTTGTCGTCGATCTCCAAGAGAGAAGCTGTGGAGCTGCCTCATAGGTATGGCTGACATCTTTTCCCCCTCCTCCCCATCTCCTTATATTGCCGTCATCTGCCCTGTCCCACCTTCCTCTGGTTTCCGTTGCCATGGAAGCGAACCTGGGCTGCCATGGGTCTCAGGAAAGGAGCCCTCCCTGCCTAAGCTGGGACCCCGCAGGGCTGCACCTGCAGCTCTCTTCAGCCACCTGGCTGAGCCACCCCCCAGGCCAGTGCAGGGCCTGCCCTGCCTCTGCTGCCACATGGGCTCTTGTCTCTTGCCCGGGGGTGAGAGGTGGCAATTGACGGTTTTCCTCCAGACTGCTTGGGTTGAGGCGTAGGATTGTGGTTTTTTACGTCCTTCACGGTCTCGGCTATTCCAGTTTGAGGATTATGAATCCTGTGCAGATACACAGACTCTTTGCTGAGATTCGGAAAGTGGATGAGTGTAAAGAGGGTAGAGACCCAGACCCCAGCCGGCCCCAGGACGGCGAGGTGAGAGCGACCCTATTATTCTCACACCCCTCCTTTTGCAGCCCAAATACATACCCAGGGATGGCCTGAGAGATTCCCCTGAAAGACAGAAAATTCTCGGACACCAGGAACTCTCAAAACTACATACTTTGAAATTCTCAAAGACCTCATTAAAGAGAGTAAATGTTTCCTCGGTTGATTTAACACAGGGTCACATTAAGCAAACAACTTTTTTTCCTGCTCGAGTTAAATTTCCTTTGTGAAACTTTGCCTTTTTCTTCACTCGTCTTTGCGACGGACTGCGGTTCTCGTCCTTCCAGGGAGCCGCCCGGGGCTGCAGCAATCCAGCGTGACTTGGGGCCCCTTGGCTGTTGTTTTCCACATGCTTTTTAGCACGTGGACAGGCTTTGACCAGTGAGAGACGGTGGGCAGAATTGGCACATTTGTTTTCTCTACACCTCTGCCTGCCACATCCATACCTTTTCCAGAATTTCCTGGCGTGACTCGTGTTTCTTTCTTTCTGGGTGTTTGTCCGTCCATGGACTCATATCCCCGAGGGAAACTGCTCTTTGGCCACTAAGGCTAGCTTTACCAGTGGTTTTTAAACCCAAGGAGACTGTCCCTTTCCAAGATTTTGAGTTCTAGGAGAGGCTGGTGATATTCAGGCCACTCCTCTGTTTGATGACCGGGCCTACTCACTTCCTGGCAGGTGGGGCGTGTGCCCACGTGCTGTGCCGGCCTCCAGAGCATGCTCAGATCCCTCTGGGTAAACACCCTCCCTTGGGTGCCCAGAAGTCCAGAGCCCAGGTCCAGGCCACAGAGCCTGATGTGCTCTCAGGGAGGTTAGCCCTTGTAGGAAACGGGCCACAGGATTGCGTGTTGGCGCCAAGCCTGAAGAAAGGTGCCCATGGTTGTCACCTCCTGCAGCTGCCTGGCAGGTAACCAGAACGTGCTTGGCTGTCTCAGCTTTTGGCCGTGCTCTCTGCGGGAAGTGTTAGCGATCTGTCTTCGCTGCCACTCCCCAGCTCTCTTGGGCTTTGTGGCTTTTTCTTGGTGGTTGGGCAGGGAGCCTCCAGAGCCCGAAGGAATTGCTGTGCTTGATGACAAAGGCCATCAATTGATATAAATCACTTAGAGGCTGCCGTATTTCTTGAAGAGAAATTGAACACGGTTACTCTCACTTCTTAGCATACTTCAGTGGTGGGCACCCTGGTGGGCAAAGATCTCACCGAGCGACTCAACAAACGCCCAGCTCATGACCATTGAGTCAAGCGAAAGGACGTGGCCAACTTATGCAGCTTCTCTGAAAACCCCACACGGCAAGGCCCAGCTGAGATGCAGAGCACGTATCACTCCGCTGACCCTGAGCTGCCCGCAGCCGACCCCGTGTGATCCAGCGTGACCCCACGTCTACCCCAGGGGCATGCCAGGCAGTGCGGGGTCAGGCTCTAAGGTAGAAGTTGCGTGAGATGCGGCGTTTGCCCTTCGAGCCCAGATGGTCAGTGGGGGTCAGGTTCCAAACGTGAGGCTGGACGTGGGCATGTCAGAGGACATGGCTCATCTCCTGGCATTGTGGCTCCACTGTCATCACCCTGGAACCGAAGCACTGTGGGGAGCATTCAGCGAGGCCTGCAGAGGCCACGGTGCCACACTCACCCATCACAGTGTCTCACCCAGGGATAGGCCAGCTGTGGTCGTCAGACACTGCGTGTCTGGAACCTTGGGAAAGGAATTGGTCTATAGAACCGTGATTTTACCTGGGAAGGGATTTATTATTTCAAACAACAAAACTTTTGTTTTGATTTCCATATACACCTACTGTTTGCTTCGATAATGTCAGTTGGACATAACGTAGCCCTCGCTAGCAATTTCAGATTATTCACATTGTTTAGGTCGTGATACCCAAGTATTTTCCCTATGTCCCCTGTGCTGGGTGGCACCCTCTGCCCCTACACCCAGGGCCCCCCAGTGCCGCGTGCTCTCACCCAGCTTTACTGAGGCCCGGGCCCAAGGTCTGTGTGTCCACCTTCTCAGCCAGGGCCAGTCATCACTGCTCCACGCTGTCCGGAAGAAGCCAATAGCACGTCTCAGCTGCGCGTGAGCGTGAGGCCCCGTGGGGCTGTGACACTGGTTCGGAGGCCAAGCGGGGGGTTGAATTGTTCTTCAAGAGAAAGGCCTATGAGTGACTTCCTTGCGAGTGACATTTGACGCCTGGCTCCCAGCATCTGTGTTGGCCCCTCACAGTCTCTGTCGCTTGTTCTTCTGGTTCTGCCCCATGTTTCAAATATTCAAGATTACGTGCGGCTGAGTTCCAGACAAGCGAGGCGATGTGGCACTTTTTAAATCGACTTTGAACTGGATTGTGTAGTGCCTTTGTCACGTTAGCAAGTTCTTCCTCGGTTCTGACAGCCTTCCGGTTTACTCGAAATCTCTTTCCTCTCATTAGTCTTCAGTGTGGATGAAAAACCAGTTAGCTGGTCACCATCTTTTGTGTTGTAAATAGTCTAAGAAACTATCAGATTCTTCCGTGTTCTGTTCTTGAAGCCGAAGGAATCCTTCACCCCTTCAGGCGTTTGCCAGCTGCTGGTGTCATCAGACGTGCCTCTCGTGTTGTTCGTGTACCTGTCCCCTCAGAACCTCCAGCACTTTCCAGCACGTGCTGTGAAGCAGGCTCGCGCCCGTGGCTTCGTGGAAACGTTTTTGTGGGTAGAGAGTGGAAGGCGACGTAAAATCACTTTCCTCAGATAGGCTGAGGGGTCCTGCTGAGAACACTTCAGGGGAGCTCAGTGAATGATGCCCCAGGAAAGGGCCAGCTCCGAGAAAATGCCAATGGGGGTGGGGGGTGGCGAGTGCATGCATTTTCTGATTTTCCGTGCCCAAGGGTAAGGACGGTGTCTCCGTCACAGCCCCAGCACAATGCCTGGAACGCTGCGGGTGCCCAGACGCTGCTGACCGGCTGGCTCCCGGGAGCAGCTGCCTCTGCTCCTCCCGCTCGTCTTCCACGCTCCTCTGACATTCTGCTATTTTCTAATGACACCAGACTCTTGTCACCTCAGGTTCTCATAACAATAAATACTTGTGGAATACTTAAGAGCATGCCAGGCCCTAAGATTAGAGCTTTACACAGTTTCTCTCGTTTAATCCCCACAAGAAGAAACCTGCAGGGTGAGGAGTGGAGGCAGGAGAGGCTGGCCTGCCTGAGGCCACCAGGCAGCGAGTGGCGGGCACCCCACCTGCCCCTCGGCCTCGGTAAGCGGGGGCACTGGCAGGCCGCTGCTGCGCTGTGCCTGAGGGAAGGCGAAGCTGCCTGTCCCCAAGGGAGAGCCCCCGCCTTCCTTGGGTGTCCTTCTGATCCAGGCCAGGCCCCCGTGGGGACCCGAGGCCAGTGCTGGTCAGAGCCCCAGTAAAGCTGAGCTAGAGCAGAGGAACCATAGGAATCTTCAGGATCCTGTTACATGCCAGATGGGTCATTTCCCACCGCCGGACTTAGCGAGCGACCGCTGGGAACCTGCGCAGCACGTGAGGAAGGGCCTCGAGGAGGTCCGCGCGCCTTGCGGGTCAGGGGCCAGGGGTCGGGTGCTCTCGGAGGGCCAGACCCTGTCCTTCTGCTTGTTCAGCACACTCTAGTGGACTCCTGCTGGTGCCGCTGCCGCACCGGGCACAGGGACGAGCGTGCTGGGGAAGGCAGGTGTGTGGGCCGCCTTCATGAGCCGTGCCGAGGGCCATGGCAGAGCCGCGCAGAGGGGTCAAGAGGAAGGCTCCCGGCGACGCGCCCTCCCGCGAGGGCAGGCCTGGGCAGCATGGCACCTGTCCTGGTTCTCCACCTCCTCTCAGCTGGGCCATCAGTGTGGGAGGCCCAGCCCTCCCAGGGGAGGCAGTGCTCTGTGGCAGATGGCAGGGTTGGGGCGGGGGCCAGAGGCTAGGAGAGAAGAGGCTGGCCGGGCCCCGGCGCGCTGAGCCCAGAGCTGCGGGCTGGCTCACGGGGCTGTGTGCCTGTCTGGCTGGGCTTTGTTGGCCTTGGGTGGGGGCGTGGGGGGACCCTCTAAGGGTCATGGGTAGAAGGAGAATGGCTCTCCCCACCCACCCTGAGACTCCAGGGCATTCCCGGGTGCAGCACACGGGTGGCTCGTCCATTTGCACGCCCGTGTGCAAGGGCCAGCGCCACTTCTTCCTCGGAACTCTATGCCGGGGTATTAGGCACAGCTTGCCTCAGGGCTCAGCGAGGGGAGTCACTGCTTCCGGCGCGGCCGGCAGTAGCCACTCCTGGCCAGGCAGCCGCAGAGCAGAGAGAGCCCCAGTCCCTGTAAGGCAGGCACGGATGCCCCTCAGCTGCACACTGTCTGTGTGGAGGTCCCGGGGAGCCCAGTGCGTGGTCTTTCTGTTGCTGTGAGCTCATAACACTGTGGGTCAGTGTTTCAAAAGCCACATAACTGATGAAGAGCTCTGCTGGTCTCAGAATACCGCGTCCCAGTCGTGAAAGGACAAGGCTAGTTCAGCGGAGACAGCCCCAAAGGAGAGAGGGTTTTTTTTAAATAATCTAGGTTCTATATTTACAGTGAGGCGGGCTTTCCTTGGACAAGAGTATTCATTGATCAGGTGACCAACAAATGAGCCCCAGCCACCTCGTCACCTTGTGTTAGATCTAAGTGATAACCATCCACAGGCCAGTAGGGATTTCACGAGAGCCGACTCGGCGAGTCCCACTAGGCCAGCAGCGGCTGCCTTCGTTCTGTCTGCTGAGGCCACACGGCCGCCGTCCAGCAGGAGAAGCTGGAGGGAAGCAGCAGGAGGCCCCTCCGCGAGGCTCTTCCAGTCCCCCACGGGCCTCGTCCTCCCCTGGCGTTGTCTGTGGAGTACTAAACTAACGGTGTCTCTGAACGGCCTCGTTTCCTCCCCAAACATTTCCTCAGCACCTACGCGTGCCCTTGGCCCTGGGATACAGAGGAGCGTGAGGCCTAGTCCCCAGGCAGGGAGTCTGGTGATCCAGTGATGAGTTCGGAGCCTGAACTGAGCACTGAAAACTCAGCATGACTGAGCAGAGAGGGCGGGGGCGAGGGCGTGGCAGGCAGAGGGAGCAGCATGGAGCCCCAGCGGGGGATCCTTGAGTCTGGGTGCCCGTCACCCAGGAGGAGGCTGAAAGAGAGCCCCAGGGAGTAACTTGGGGGCGGGCTGGACTGAGGCCAGGAGCAGGCCAGAGAGAGTGTGCCGTGGCCAGAGGATCTGCAGCCTTCGATGCACGAAGCCACATCCCTGTCGGAGCTCAGCCCTTCAAGGGCCCTGTCCACAGTCAGAGGCTGGCAAGGGACTGACCTCCGAGACTGTGCGAGATGTTTCTGACAGCATGGAACTCACCAGAGGAAACATGGAAAGCACCTGGAGTTCAGTAAGAAAATGCCCTCTCGGGACAGACTACAAAGGCTGTGTGAGGCTCGTGCAGGGCTCTTGGGGCTCCCAAGGGGAGGCTTTCAGAGCAAGGTGTCTGCGGGTCAGGGTGGCGATGTCCCCACGGACGGCCCTGCTCTCCCTTCTGGCCCAGTGGGCCAGCACATTCCCACGGGTGGTGTGGGAATAGCATTAGCAAAAAGAGGTCCGCAGGAGACCCAGGAGGAACCTTAGAGCCTTCAGCTAGCGACAGGAAGGGCAGAGCAGTAAAAGCGAATGTACTCAGCACC
>NW_011889320.1:617992-624445 GCF_000151845.1 Pteropus vampyrus
GTGCCGTGGCCAGAGGATCTGCAGCCTTCGATGCACGAAGCCACATCCCTGTCGGAGCTCAGCCCTTCAAGGGCCCTGTCCACAGTCAGAGGCTGGCAAGGGACTGACCTCCGAGACTGTGCGAGATGTTTCTGACAGCATGGAACTCACCAGAGGAAACATGGAAAGCACCTGGAGTTCAGTAAGAAAATGCCCTCTCGGGACAGACTACAAAGGCTGTGTGAGGCTCGTGCAGGGCTCTTGGGGCTCCCAAGGGGAGGCTTTCAGAGCAAGGTGTCTGCGGGTCAGGGTGGCGATGTCCCCACGGACGGCCCTGCTCTCCCTTCTGGCCCAGTGGGCCAGCACATTCCCACGGGTGGTGTGGGAATAGCATTAGCAAAAAGAGGTCCGCAGGAGACCCAGGAGGAACCTTAGAGCCTTCAGCTAGCGACAGGAAGGGCAGAGCAGTAAAAGCGAATGTACTCAGCACCGGTGCTCAGTGACAGCACAGAGGCCAGAGCCCTGAGTGCGGGCGAGGGACGGTGGCGGCAGAGGGCTAAGTCCTGTTCCTGTCCTCTTCGTCCCAGCAAGCAGAAGAGATGCAGAGGCAAAGCAAGGACTGAAGACCTCCACGGTTACAGAAATGTCCCAGCCCAGCCAGGCCCAAAGGTGGCCCTGCATGCTTGCCTGCGGCGGGGCCAGCCTCAGACACAGGCCGGGAGCAGCCCTGGGGAAGGGCTCCGTCCCTCCCAGGTTGCTGCGGATGTAGAGAGCCAGAGATGGGTGACCTCGGCTTGCAGATGCCGCGACCCTGGGGGGTGAGGAAGGACAGGAGTGATGTAGCGGAACACCCCTGCTCTGCTGCCCATCCCCCAGGGACCGGCATGGCCTCGGGGCAGGCCCCGTACTGCGGCCAGGCTGCCAGCAGAGCCCTTGGTCGGACACTACCACAGAAACCCTGCTCCCAGCCCTCGGGGAGCTTACAGCAGGTGGCACAGAGTCACCTGAGAAAAAGCAGTGGGCGGGGCATCTGACATCCTTGGTCTGTGAGCTTGGGGGAGACAGGCAGCCTCTCTGAGCCTGCCTTTGCTCATATGAACAAGGGTTTTTTTTTAAGGCTTGTGAAAACAATGTGAAGAACCACAAAAATAGGAGGTATTGGTCTTGCTTACACGATGCAAACAACGGCAGATAAAAACACATATCTGACGAGTGCGTACCCTCTGCCGGAGTGTCGTAGGCCCTGAGGATTGAGTGAGTGGAGCTGTCTGAGCCAGCCAGAGAGGAGTTAGTGCCAGGGCGGGCGCGAATGGCCGAGGAGTTGGGGTGGGCTGAAGGGGTGGCCCAGATGAGCGGGGGCCAGAGCCAGGCTGCGCTGTGAGAGCTGAGGCTTTGTGTCAGGTAGGAGCCACCAGGTATACACGAGAAAGTGTTCGCCAGCGCGGTCCGTGCTCCCTGTGTGGGCCGGGCTGAGCGGAGGCTGAGGAGCAGGGAGAACAGAAAGACCCCCGGGTGGCAGCCGCCCCAGCCCCCGACAGCCTCGAGCGTGTTGTGCTGGTGGCTCCAGCTCCAGACACCATCAGGTCTGCCTCGGGTGCAGGGCGAGGAGGAAGGACTGCGCTTTCCCAGAAGGCTTTACAAGACGCGGCGTCTTCGAGGGAGCCTGCACTAGCCCGCGTGCATGGCTGGGCCTGACCCCCAGGGATCCTGCACTAGCCCGTATGCGTGGCTGGGCCTGACCCCCAGGGATCCTGCACTAGGCCGCGTGCGTGGCTGGGCCTGACCCCCACCCCGACCTTTTCCACAGATGAGGCCGTAAAGAGTATGTCAAAGTTTCGGGGACCCCTGGGCTTTTCAGAGCCTGGAGCTCTTGCCATGTGCGCCGGTGGTTCCCAGCCCGTGTCCCTGTGCCAGAGCACGACCTGCCTGCGCTCTCCACCTCGCCTGTCTCCCCTGTGGTCCTGGACCAGGTGCACACAGAGGTCAGGGTGAGGGGGCTCAGCTGTGACGGGGGCTGATTGCAGCAGCCGGGCAGAGATGCGGCCCACTCAGGTAGTCCCTGGCCTCCGCAGTTCCCTGTCTCCGGGGTCAGAGGAGACGCAGAAACGCAGACTCCTTTGCCCATAACAGAAAACCTTCTCTTGGACACATCGGCCTTTCCTCCACTCGCATGAGGCCGGCCTGGGCCTCAGCCACCCTGGCAGCCCCTCCCTGTCTGCAGGTTGGGGTGGAGAACAAGCTTTAGAGTCAGAAAGACCTGTGTCCAGGTCACAGCCCTGACACACTCTGGTTACGTGACCTACGTGCTCACCATACTTGGCCTCTCACACCGTTTCCTTGTGCAAATTCAGGCTACCACAGCCCTCCATGCAAGGGTTTTGTGAGGATTTGATGAGATAATATACACAGAATGCCCAGCCTGAGACCAGCACAGCCATCAGTGGCCGCATGGCTGGGGTGGTGGCCCTGCCCAAGGGGAGCTGCTCCCCAGCAGCAGTGGGGCCCAGCGTGTCTTTGGGAAGGTGAGCAAAGCGTGCCGTGACTTGCAAAAGCAAAGCAGCTAGAGTTTCCAGGAACATATGTCTCATCCTCCATATCTAGCAGTCGTGTGTGTGTGTGTGTGTGTGTGTGAGAGAGAGAGAGAGAGAGAGAGAGAGAGAAACACCTGTGTATTCGGGAACAGATCTCTATCAAAGATTTTCGTACCCAAAGCCTAATTTTAAAATCAAAATTGAGGCTTCCAATGTCAGTGGTGACTTAAGTGGCCCCACTGAGCTTGTCCAAGGCCACAGAGCCAGCCCCCACCGTTGGGCTGGGGCCTGAAGGGGAGCCAGGCCAGGAGTCCGAGCAGGGCAGCAGAGCTGTTGGGGGCTCTACGGTGGCTCCCTGAGGTGGCCGGGCCTCTGCGTGCCTTGGCCACACCCCCTCTGGTCAGCGGTTCTGATTCTAGTTGGACAGCAGCTAGAAGTGGAGAAAGGCATGTGTGTCAACACCGCGGCAGAGCCAGCGAGCCCTAATTACCCAGCTCTGCAAGGCCGCACAGCAGAAACTGCCACCTGGTTCTGCTTAGGGGAGTTTTCTGCCATGAGCAGCCCGGGCCGCTGCCACGTGCAGGCCTGCCCTGTGCCTCCGTGAGCAGAGCCCCGAACCTGGGAAGGAGCGAGGCTTCTCGGCTAGCTTTACGCTGACAGAGAGCTTTCTGCCTGTCAGCCCGGTTCCCCAGCAAACCCCCAGCCCCCTCCCTACCGCAGCCACTGGGCCTCCCTTTGGCAGGGCCCGAGGGCCCCTGCTCCAGAGGCCGAGCCTCTGGAGACTTCCTTTCGAGCTAGAAAAACAAGCAGCTGAACCGTGCCTTGCTGCAGCTGGGCCCCGCCTGACGAACCTATAGAAAGGCCTGGAGTGGCTTCAGCCTCACAGAGAGGAAACCTGGCTCCGGCCTCACCCGCAGGGCCTGTTATGTCTGGCTCCAGAGGCCTTCTCCTCTGGGGTTTTCCATGCCTGTGAACCAGGCCCCATTCATTTCCCTGCGGTTTCATGGGAATGTCCAAAACGCTCAGCAGGTTGCAGTGAGCCCAGGAGGAGAGGGGTCAGCAAGAGGCCCGAGCTGTGACGTGCGGTCAGCCCTGCGGCCACAGCACCCTCCACGCAGAGGCCTGAAGCGGGGTGCCCAGTCGGCTGTGGGTGGGCGCCCATCAGTCAGTCTGCCGAATTTCCTCCGGTGGGCCCCCCGCCTGCCCCAGCCCACTCGGCCTGCAGCTCCTTCTCTCCAGGCCACCGGCTCCACCCCGGGCCGGCCCAGGAGAGAACCGCAGCAAAGGTCCCTGAGGCTTCGCAGCCCCGCAGCTCTCGGGAGGGCTCCTCGAACCGCTTCCCCATCATGCCCAGCTCCTGGGCCTCGCACTTTTCCGCCACACTCGCGGGGGGCCGCTGGGAGAGCTGCAGGTCGCCCATGAGGGTGGCCACCGCTCCGCCCCTGTGGGCCGCTCAGCCGCGGAGAAGGGGCCATCTCGGGCGCACAGCCCTCGTGAGAGGCCCAGCTGCCATCACGGCCACTGCGGAGCCCGAGGGCCCCCGGGCCCACTGTGAGGGTGTGCCCGAGGCAGGGAAGTCTGGTCTTCAGAAGAAATGAGTTTGAGACCGGGCTGGGAACAATTCTTATCAGATTTCCAAGGTAGCCGTTTTCGCCCAGAGCTAAGTGAGCCATCTCTGTGAGTGGCCTAATTCCATTTACATGAAACTCCCACAGAGTCGTGACAAGTGCCCTGGTGGCCGAGGGCAGAAGAGGCTGTTCGAGTCTCTTGCTTGGTTTTGGTCTTTGAAAACTGATGCATTTTCAGGTTTGGGCAACAGCCATGCCGCTGCCTGGCTGCCCGGCCCCCGGGTCGGTTCCAAAGCCACTTTTGAGTGTTCTGAGTGTGGAAGGGGTGGGGCGGGGCTCTCATCTGGTTTAGCTGGTAAAATGGGCCTGGAAGCGGAACATCCTTGGAGGCCCAGCTGCTCCTGCCAGGCCGGGTCGAGGGGGTCAGTGCGGAGCAGCGGGCGGCCCGGGCCGAGGAGGCCGCTGCTGCCAGCACCAGCCTCCCTCCGCGGTCCAGATGGGCCAGACCTCGAGGGAGGAACAGTAGCCTGCTAATGCCACAGTGTGGGGACTGATGGCCCCGCCCCTGGCCTGCTCAGGGAGGCGGCCCTGTCCCTAGGCCTTTCTGAGGTGACTTTTCTTGGTCGCCCTGATGGGTATGGGCCTTTCTCTCCTCTCCAGTGCCCAGGGGACTTGAAAAGGTTACCCCACTGCCCCCCACACAGGGGCCGCCAGTCACCACATGCCCGCCTGAGCCCTCAGGACAGTTCTGAACGTGGGGCCGGCGAATGTGGGGTCTAGCCCCCCCACGCCCCTGACTGGCTGAGGCCCTAGCCCCTGGAACTCCAGCCACTGTAAGGAGGTGGCCCGTCCCTTCCTGCGGGAGGAGACACCGAGCAGGGCCCTTCCCGGGGCTCCTTTAGCAGAGGGCAGCCAGACAAGCCGCCTCCTCCAGCAGGCCACACGGCCGCCTGCCCCCTGCAAACTCACAGCGCAGACACCGGCGCCTTCCTCGGACTGCACCCTCCCCGAACGCTGGCTGGTCACATGCTCACCCTCAGCGTCTTCCTCACATCGGCGCCTTCGCCTCTGAAAGCACGATCAGACCTTTGGGATACTTAAACAGAGATCAGAGAACGTTACAGAGAAAAACACTGGCTCTTGCTTCTTTCACCGATCAGTGTGTTGAGAGTCGTCTGCTCTTGACCGCCTTCCTCACTCTGTGATCCTTGGTTTTCTGAATCACCTTCCCCACCCCCACTGCCCCTGGGGCGTTGAGCTCCCGCTGGCCAAACCTGTGGCCTCTGCAGGGCCCTCCTCGTCAGTGTCAGCACCGCGCCTGCGCTGTGGACTGTGCTGTGGACGGCCTGCCCAGCTCCACCTGCCCAGCTCGACCTGCCCAGCTCCACCTTGTTCCCGCCTCTCCTGCCACCTCGCTTCTCGGCTACCTCGTCACCCTCTAAGCCCCCCTCATCTTACCCCTCCGTGCGCGGTGACGGGGTGACAGTCTCGTCCACCCCCAGGGCCATGCCTTGTGCGTCTCTGTCTCCGGTTCGACCTGCCCTCTCTTTATCGCTCTGGCCGCTGCTTGCAGGCCCTCGGACTGTCCGGCTTTCGTCCTCACTGCGCCCAGCCTCTGGCCCCCATGCCCCGCCATCGCCGGCTTCTTCCCCTTCGTGTCCAGCCCTCATTCTGCCCCCGGGTCAAGTCCAGGCCCCCTCGGGCCATCCCCACCATGCAGCCCTGCCATCCTCTTGATTCTTTATTTTCCAAACATGCAGATGCTTTTTTTTGCCTCACCCCTTTACCGTTTCAACCCTCTCGTGTAAAGCGTTTCCTGCCCCTTGCCATGTTTGGGGATTGATCTTGCGTTTGTGGACAGCTTCCCTTACGGGGCCGTGGGCTCCTGGAGGGCAGGCCAGGCTCTGGCCACAGCAGGGCGGGGACCCCACGGAGGAAGCCACCCAGCCCTGACTGAGCACCCCAGCTGCTGCTTGGGGAGTTGTGGGACTTGGACGATCACCTTTGCTTTTTGTGCCTTAAGCATCTCCAAAAGGGATAAAAACCCCTCCGAGGCCTGCAGGAGGATTTAAGGGGCTGCACCTAGTGTGTGATACCATCTGTCACACGCCCTTACTGGTGTCTCTCCCCTCTCTGCACTGACCCACAGCAGCATCTCAAAACGGTTTGAGGATGCATAAGTGACAAAGAAACGAATGGCCCTGGTTGGGAGGCACATTTATTCTGTTACCTTTTACGTAATGATGCCAGTGGCTTGTAAGTGTAGACAGCGCTCTGCAGACTGAGCGAGGGGAGAGGGAACCCCGAGGACTCTCTCTCGCCTTGTTTGGGAGGGGTCTCAGTCGAGCTCTTTTCTTAGGCAGGGTTTACAGTGG
>NW_011889320.1:626115-634517 GCF_000151845.1 Pteropus vampyrus
GCCGAGGGCTGCAGGGCTGCAGTTAGTAATCAAAGGCTCACTCCTGCCCCTGCCACGTCCCAGGTCCTGTGGAAGGAAGACGTTGGGGGCCCCCTGCTGGTCCCTCCTGGGAACTGACCTGGGCGGAGGACCTGTGGATCCTGGTGAGAGGGGCCTTCGCTGGCCCCAGATAAGAGCATTGTCACCCATCAGCCCTATCCCCAGCCAGCCCAGTTCTCCCTCCCATGGTGCGGCTAGGTTTGTGGCATCTGGCTGCTGGCCGCTTGGCTTTCCCAGGCCTTTCTGCTACGCGCTGCATGGGGACCCGGTCCCGTCTGCCCTGAGCCCCTTCTAGCCACAGAGAGCTTGACCACCAGGCCCCCTTCCTGCTTTCTCACGCTCACAGCTTCGTGGGTTCCCTCTGCCCCTCGCTTTCCCACCTGCTGGTGTAGGAGGGGTTTTCAGGGCAGGCTGTGGGGACGTGGCCCCTGCAGTATCCTAGAACACGAATGAGCGGCACTTAGGCACTCGGGCGTCTTGCTGCACCAGCTCCCAGTTTGGTGATGTGGACGTTTTTCTGGGGTGAATGTTCACTATCAGCAAACCATCTTGGAGAGGATCCCCCGGGCCTCCCTCTCATCTCCTGTCCCTCGTGTCACGAGGGAGGGGCTGAGATACTCAGCGCGGGAGCCCCCCACAGGCACCAAGGAACTTGTCCAGGATCAGTTTCTGCGTCCAGAGCTTGAGCAGACTTCCTCTCAGGGTTAGTAAGAGCGTCCATCTCTGTCTCTCACCAGCCCCAGGGGACTTATGGCACTGTACCCGGGGGTCCAGGGAGCACAGTAGTGGAGTCACTGGAGAAGCAGCTTGACTGGGGTCTGTTGTCACTGCCTGGGGCTCTGAACGTTGGCCCCATCCCTCTCCTCCTGCCCTTGCCCTTGCTTAAGACCTTGAGAGGGGCGGCAGGAGAGCCCCTGCAGGGCTGGGACAGGAAAGCCGCTCCGCCTGGGGAGGCTGCCCAGGCATTCCGCTTCTTTGACCCAGGGGTGGGAGTGCAGGGTTGGGGGGGGACAAGCAGAAGCCCCTAGAGCCCAGCCCTGCTACTCTGCCCTGCCCAGTGTTCCCTAACCTGCAGCCCAACTGTAGGGCCATGCTGCCCCCTGCTGGCCACACTGCCAAAACGCAGCCCAGGGTCTTCACCCAACCTGCCCCTGGGGCTGGAGACGGGCTCCAGGAAAGAGACCGTGTGCCCCCTGCCCACGACGATTCTTGGACTGCATGCGGAGATGAGTCTAGAACTGCCTGGCACACAGTAATGTTTGTTGTGTGAACAGATGAATGAATGAATCAATGAATCAATGAATGTCTGCATCTGAAGCATTTAGGTGATAAAGGTGTGGAAAGGGTGAGGAAGGGGGGCGTAGGTAGCAGGGGTGAAAAATCACAGGGCACCCTAGGGAGACCCCAGCCTGGCCATGTGGCATGGAAGCCAGGGAGAGAGGAAAGCACTTCTCGTGTCTCGAGGTGGACAGTGGGGCAGGCACGGGGTCGGCCCTTAAAACATGTGCTGTTCCGTCAGTCTTCACAGCCACCCTGTGAAGCAGGTGCTGTTATTCCCGTGCTGCCTTTGAGAAAACAGACTCAGAAAGGTCCATGACCCATTCAGGGTCCTACAGCAAGGACATGCAGAGCCAGGATGCAGACCTCATCTTAGGAGGTTTGGTGGTCGAGCTCAGGTGCTGGAACTCAGGGAGTCACGTGCTCAAGGACAGATTGGGGGGCGGGTAGGATGCCCGCTTAAAAAGCTGTTGCGACTCCCGGTGGCGAATGAAGAAGTTCCTCATTCCCCACGCTGGGCTCCCTGCAGGGTACACAGGCCAGCGGAGGCCTGAGCCTGCAGCCCTGCACCCAGGCCGTGTCCTGCCCCTCCATGGGCCTGTCCAACGCAGTCCCCGCAGGGGAGGAGCTGGCAGTGCAGGACTTAGAGAGAGGGCTTCTGGGAGAGACGTGCCCTGGGGACAGCTTGGCGGACCAGCCCCATTCTGCCAAGGCAGGCCCAGCCTGGGGAGCAGGCTTCACCCGCTCACATTCTCTCTCTCCCCCTCACTGGCTGCTTTTCTTTCCAAGAGCTTGGCGGGGTGACAGGCCAACCCCACAGCAATGCCCACACCTCCAGGAAGGGGAAGTTCATGCTGGGCTTCCAGCCGCCGCCAGGCCTGCCTGACCTCTCCTGCCTCCGTGGGAGCACAGGTTTGACGTGCAGCCCGGGGTTCAGATCAAAGGCGGGAGAGCCTCCCTCAGCCGGGAAAGGCTTTCCCCACGTAGGGCACCCTGGCCGCGGTGGCACCGGGACCTGCCAGAGGCCCCTTCCCAGAGGCGTCAGCTCTGGTGCACTGTGTGATCCACTTGTCCTCCCACAGGAGCCCCAGGCAGGGGGAGCGGCATGTGGGCCCCAGACTGGGGGTGTTGCTGACCTCAGGCCTGCGTGGTCCAGCTTCCCGCGTTCCTAACCAACTCCTCAGTCCTGGCACACCCCCTGCACCCCGCTGTCGCTGCCCCTCCCCCAGGTCCTTGGTGTGCTTTTGTCTCTTCTGTAAAGTCGTAGCTTTCATACTGATCACACTCAAATGAAGCTAAACCAGAGTGAACTTCCCAGAGGTTGACTGTCTGGGGTTCGAACACCCCAAAAGCACCTTTGCTTTATCCCGAGATGCGTGATTTCACGTTCGCTGTCTGTGAGTCCCCTCCTTGTCCTCAGAAACTCATCTCCCTGGGGGGCAGCCCAGCTCGGGGCACAGGTCTGCTCTTACCTTCCACACACTCCATGGAGGCACATTGTTTCCTCACAGGTGGGGGTGCCCCCGAATGATCTGGGGGGCTGGTCACCCAACAGACATCTTTACCGAACACCTCTGGGTCAGGCAGGGTGCCGAGCCTTGGGGCTGCAGCGGGGGGTCAGCCCCATCTCGTGGGGGCGGTGGCGCACGAGCTGACCCAGCAGAAGCGGAGTTTGCAGACTGATTGGCAGATGAGGGGCGCGCTCAGGGGGGAGATCGACCGGGGGAACAAAGAGCGGCCGGTGGGGGGAGGGCATCTCCAGTCGGAGGCGAGGGCGAAGAGAGCCAGCCAGCAGGGAGCCTGGGGACCGATGGGCAGCGGCCCCTGACCTGGCGGTGCCCCCCGCAGGCTCGTGGAGGAGTTCATGCTCCTGGCCAACATGGCGGTGGCCCACAAGATCTACCGCGCCTTCCCCGAGCGGGCCCTGCTGCGCCGGCACCCCCCACCCCAGACCAAGATGCTCAGTGACCTGGAGGAATTCTGCGACCAGATGGGGCTGCCCATGGACTTCAGCTCTGCCGGGGCCCTCAATGTGAGTGCAGGGAGCTGGGGTAGGGGCAGGGAGAGGCCCTGTCTGGGGGAGGAGGGACGTGGGCGGTGTAGCAGCCCCTGTGTCCCACCAAAGTCCCTTCCCCATTAGCCAGGACTCCTAGCACAGAGAGAGGGGAGGCCCTGCGGAGAAGGCCCCCGAGTCACCAGGGCCCCAGCTGTGGGCAGAGGACCTGTGGCCAGGGCTGGGCTGGGGCCCAGAGGCTTTCAGTAGGGCCTGGGGTCAGTGGAAGCCAGAGAATGTTTTTTATGGTAAGTGGTGTCAAGAGTCCCCTGCCTGGAACTAAGCCTCGTGGGGCTCAGGAATCCGTGGTCTCAGCTCTGATCTGCCAGGACGGAGACCGTCCTACCTGTGCTCCAATCCTGGGGTGGGCGGAGAGGTGCCGTAGCAAGACACTTAGAGACCAGTCTGCCCAGGCCAACCTGCTAGATGTGGAAGGACAGGCCTCAGAGCTGAGGGCCCGAGTCAGGCCCAATGCGAGACATAGTCTGGGGCTGATGGCCCCCCTGCACCCCACCCCGTGGCCATCCGGGCAGGCCTGAGCCCCTCAGCTGACCCTTCCCCCCAGAGCCAGGTCTCAGATGCTCAGCGGGTGACAGGGCCCCATAGCCTCTCCCCAAGCCTGACTGCACATCATGTGGCTTTGCTTCTAGAAAAGCCTGACCAAACTCTTTGGCAATGACAAGTATTCACTGGCCCGGAAGGAGGTGCTCACCAACATGTGCTCCCGGCCCATGCAGGTGAGGGTGCCCACCCCCACCCCGGGGGAACTCAGGGGAGGGGTAGGAGGACACCCCACACAACGCCGAGGGCAGACGGGCCCCAGGCCCCTGAGCCCAGTCTGCTGCCTCCTGCCCGGACCTGCCCGCCTCACCTGCCCCAGGACGGCTCGTCTGCTTGTTAGAGGGTCCGGGTTGAGCCACCACAGGGCATGCACAAGGCTTCGGTGCCCTGTCCCCACGGACCAGACTAGCTTGGGCAAGGGAATTGGGCGGGGGGGGGCGGGGGGGGCAAGGACTGGTCAGCAACTCGTGGCCGGATGGGGACACTGGAGGGGAGGGTGTCTCCTGTAGCAGCCTGCCCTGGGGAGCCCTCCGCAGCTTGTGGGTGCCAGGTACAGACATCTTCCTCTAGCCAGGAAGGGGAGTCAGGCCATGGCTTGTGTCTGCAGGCAGCATGACGGGCTGGCAGCCTCTCTGCCGTCTGAGGCTGACCTTCAACCCCTGCAGGCCCGAGCACCTTGGGAAGGAGCCAACCCCATGGACTATCAGGCCAGATGCTGATGGGGCTAGCTCTGGGCTGCAGCCTGGCCAGTGGGTAGAGGGACAGTGACAAACCATTTTTCAGGAGTTCGGTCACTCATCAGATTCATCCTGTTCATAAGAACCAGACAGCCTCATCTGGCCACCGCTGGTTTATTCTGTCACCTGTAGCTGTGTCAGGGACAGAGCCATCAGGGCCCGTTTCGGTATGGCTGCCTATACCTTGTCCCGGGCACCAGTGTCTGCCCCATGCTAAGCACCTTAAAGCACCCCACATGGGGGGCGCGGGTTGCCTGTGGCCACCGGGCTTGACACCACACTGCCCCCCAATTGCCCCTGGGTCCCAAGAACTGCCTCCTGGCTGTGCCATGCGGGTCCACTGGGGCCCCCATTCCCTGTCCCTAGGAGCCATCCACCCCCAAGTCACACCAGCCCTGCAGCTCCAGGGCACGGGGCCCTCGCCTGAGTCACCTAGAGCCTGAAAACGACCGGACTTCTGGCCTCGCCTGCCGCTGACCCGCAGGCCAGCCTTTGCCTTGGGATCTGGTGGCAGGGTGTGACCAGAGTCTAGTGCCCATGCTCTCTCAGCCCTAGGAGCTGGGGCACGGACAGGGGAGCAGGCAGGGGGAGCGGCAGTGAGCATGGAAGTTTAAGTGAGCTGCCGAAACAGGACACCAGGGCTGTCCCAGGGATGGCTGGTCACTGTGGGAAAGCCACAGTCTCCACCCATCCCACCCTGCCCAGAGACACCTTCGCCAGCCAGAAAGGGAGCCAGGGCCCTCTGTCCTCCTCACCCCAGCTTGTCTGTGGAACTGGGCCACCACCAAGAACAAAGCCCGAACGTGGCTCAGAATGGAGGCAGCTCCCACCTCCCCCAGTGACTTGCCCCGGACATAACCCAGGGCCCAGCAGGAGCTGGGAGGGAAGCAGAGTTGGGGAGCCGAGCAGGTCACCACCAGCTGCTCCCTGGATTCCAGTCCTCCAGACACAGTAACCGGAGCCGGCTGGCCGTTTGGCCACGTGCAGGGAAGGCTGTGAGGTTTTGAGACGTGAGCAAGCAGCCAGGGAGCGAGCGCGTGAACTCTCAGGCTGCGGCTCTCAGGGCTCCCCACGGGGAACCTGTTCACTTGCTCCCAGGCAGCAGCATGTCCTGGATTCCCAGCCCTGAGAGGTCGGGGACACAGGGCAAGCAGCGTCAGGGCCTGAGGCCAAGGCCCCCAGGACAGCAGGAGTGCTCCGGCCTGGGGCTGTTCGCTGGCCCCCTAGAGCAGCTCGGTGCCCGTCCTTGTGCCCCAGTCACAACTCCCGCCCTGCGGAAGGAACTTTTGGTCAGACCTCTGCATCTTGGCCCCAGGACAAGTTGTCAGGGACAGGAAAGGCTGAGACTGGCAGGCTGGCAGTCCGTTGCCTCTCTTGGCTGGCACAAGGTGGAGTATTGGGGGCACAGAGGTGCCAGGTGCAAGTGTGGCTTTCAGCAGGGCAGAGGTCAGGGACCGAGGGCATGAGGTCAGCCACAACCAAGGCCGGGCCAGGGCCGGAGAGGAAGAGCCCACTGCCTGTTTTGCTCTGGGTGGCGGGTGCCTCGGGCCTTCTCTCTGCTCCATTCTGGCCACGTGGAAGTGGTGGACTTTGAGCCCTCGCAGAGTCCAGCAGCTTCTTCAGCTTCTGCTTGTGCCTCCGCAGGACGAACACTACAGCCCCGGTCCAGCAGGGCCACGAGCTTCTTTCTTTCCTCCCGTCCCAGAGTGGCTGCCCCAGGGGAGGGGCAGGGAGATGGCAGACCAGACACAACCCCTCCCCCGCCCTTGTCCCTGACAGGGACAACAGCGACAGACTGCAGGGCCGATAAGCTCCTCCCCAGTGCCCTCAGGCCAGGTGGTCTGTCCCCTCTGCCCAGGGCTGAGGGAGGAGGCCCTCCTGCATCTCGTGGGCTCCCAGTGCCCACCCCTTCCTCGGCAGGGGCAGGTGGGGCACGCGCAGGGGCGTCTGGCCTGTCGTCAGTGCTGCCAGGGTGACGGGGTCTGGATGACCCAGGCCAGGGCCTGCCTTTGCCTTCAGCAGGAGAGGAACGTGGGCACCCTGTGGCTTCAGCCAGCTTCATGGCGGTCCCACGGGTCCCCTGGCCTCCTCAGGCCTCCTCGGCTTTGCTCAGGTGGCTGCGGCCTGGCAAATCAGCCTGCGCCAAGACTGCCCCGGACGAGGCAGAGTCTCAGCCTGGCAGAGCAAACCCCGCCCCAGCCCGGCCTGGCCAGGCTCCGAAAGCCCACGTTGCCCTCGCCTCCCCCCGCCCCCCCCAGATGGCGCAGTACTTCTGCTCGGGGGCCCTGCAGGACCAGGAGCAGTTCCGACACTACGCGCTCAACGTGCCGCTCTACACGCACTTCACCTCTCCCATCCGCCGCTTCGCCGACATCATGGTGCACCGGCTCCTGGCCGCCGCGCTCGGTAAGGCGCCCAGCTAGGGGCTGCCCACCCAGAGTGGGTGCCCAGCCGCTGGGGTCACACTGCTGTGGCTGTGGAGGCCCCCAGGGGTGGGCAGCCCACGCAGCAGGGAGCCCGGGCCCGAATCTCTCCCACGGCGCCAGGGGAAGCTGCATTAGGGCTCATTGCAAGCCCAGGCGGAGGCTGGGGCGTCAGGACGCTGACCGTGGCCGGCCCGCCGCTCTCGGCCCTGGCGCCGGGCAGCAGGAGACCTTGGCTGGCTCTGCACCTTGCCTGGGCCAGGGCACCGTGCCGCCCACCATCCAGCACCCGCCAGCGGCCCCCCACCGTTCTCCTCCCAGGATATAGGGAGCCGCCAGGCGTAGAGCCGGACGCCTTGCAGAAGCAGGCTGACCACTGCAATGACCGGCGCATGGCGTCCAAGCGCGTGCAGGAGCTCAGCACCAGCCTCTTCTTCGCCGTCCTGGTCAAGGTGAGGCCACCGCCCACCTCTGCCCTGCCCTGCCCCGCCCCTCCGCCCCGCCCCTCCGCCCCGCCTCCTCTCCTGAGCACCTGCTCACAAAGAGCCTTCAGCGGCAGGGGTGGGCCCCGGGGATGCCCCCTCCCATGGCCACGCCTTGGCTGGAGCCCTGCCCTTCAGGAGAGTGGTCCCCTGGAGTCGGAAGCCATGGTGCTGGGCGTCCTGAACCAAGCCTTCGACGTGCTGGTGCTGCGCTACGGGGTGCAGAAGCGCATCTACTGTAACGTGAGTGCGCCGCTGGGCCCCCCAGACACCGGGCTGCATCCGCTTAGCGCTCCACTGTCACCTGCCTGCTCTGCTCCTGCTGCGGTCTCCTTCGCATTTCTCTAGCGTCTAGTGGGCAGGGGCTTAGGCCGAGGACTCTGCTGTCCCTGTCCTCACTGGAGGACCCAGGCTATGGGGGTGGCAATGCACTGCGCCCCTCGCTCAGGTGTGGGCCGTCCTGGGACACGGTGGCAGAGAGTGTGGAGCCCCAGACCTTGCTCCCCTCTCCACCCAGCACCAGGCCCACCCAACGGGCCCTGCCAAGACACCGAACTGTGCCTGCCTGGGATGGGGGATGCAGGCCGAGGGTCAGGCTCAGGCCTCTTCTCCAAGGACCCAGGCGGCCGGAGAACAGGCCCCTCCCTAACTGGTACAGGATAGCAGGGTACGCAGGCTCTGCGTGACTTGTTTGTGGGAACACGGGAGGAGGAAAGACCAGAAAGAATGGTCCATGGCCACTCTGGAAATGATGTCCCCTAGAGAAGAGGAGGAGACCAGGCTTTGCCTTGGGTCCTGCCCCTGGTGGCTGTTTATTCCAGGGTTTTTT
>NW_011889320.1:635997-638314 GCF_000151845.1 Pteropus vampyrus
CCCTGGCTGTGAATTTCCCAATGTCTAAAGCACTTTGGGGAGTGCAGAGCCCAGCACACGGCGTGGAATAAACACGACATTCACAAAGCGGAGTAGAGCAGAAGAGACAGAACGCAGCCCGCTGCCATCAGGCAGGGCTCTCATCCTGTAGTTTTGAAGTTCATTGAGCAGGAAGAAAGTTCAGGTCTAGGTCATCTCTGCAGACAGCCCAGCCGACAGTCTCCGCTAACAGACCCAGCGCCAGCAGGGGGCGGCAGCCCTCCAGCCTCAGCCTCCTGAGCTACCAACGGCCCACCACCTCCTCCTAGTGACACACAGAGCCAAGGGCCTGGTGCTGCCCCAGCCAAAGATGGCCTGGCAGGGCTGGGGGTAGTCCCCCCCCGAAAGTCAAGCGGCCAGCTGCTGGACCCGGCGGCAGGGCAGGTGGCGCTCCCTAGAGGCCAGTCACAGGTGGGCCAAGGCAGGGGGCTGCTTCCAAGCATTAGGGTCTTACAGGCTTGAAGTCAGGAGGCAGCAGCCAGAACCCAGAGCCTGAGACCCTGGTGTGTGCGCCCCCAGGCCCTGCCACTGCGGTCCCACCGCTTCCAGAAGGTGGGCAAGAAGCCAGAGCTCATGCTCGTCTGGGAGCCAGAGACCCTGGAGCAGGAGCCGGTGCAGCAGGTCAGAAGCAGGGCTGGGGCAGCTCTCCCAGAGCACCACTGCGTCCCCGTCCATCTCGGCGAGCCCGCCTCCTGCCTCCTGGGGTACCCTCTGCATGCTGGCCCCCGTCCCCGGTCACTCAGGCCCCCTGGTGGGCCGGCATCAGCTCACCCACACCGCCTCCTATGGGCCTTTCTGGCACCAGTTTCCCTCCCTTGGGGACGCCTGCTGTGGGGAGTAGCTGGGGGCTCTGCCTGTTTCTCTAAAGCAGGGTTCTTAGATTTGGGGGTCCTTTTGGGAATATGATAAAAGCTATGGACCTTCTTCCCAAGAAATTCTGTATAACAGTGTTTACCTACCACATGCTCAAAGGCCGGCCCCGACCCAGCTGCCCCCGTGACACTGAGTGCTGGCCCCAGACTGGCCACCGAGATCCCATGGCCTCAGTACTTGAGTGGGCTCGGCTTGCAGACAGAGCGAGTGGTCCCGGGGCCCCAGCTGGGCAGACGGTGGCAGAGCTGGCCCCTGTTCCTCCTGTCTCCTGGGCGGCCCCTCGAGAATTACCCATGTCACCGTGCTGGGCTCTGCTCTGTCACAGGTCATCACCATCTTCAGCCTGGTGGAGGTGGTGCTGCGGGCAGAAACTGCAGCCCTCAAGTACAGTGCCATCCTGAAGCATCCGGGCACCGAGGGCCTCCTGGGCCCACAAGACAGAGAGGGGCATGACCACGAGGACGAGCAGGAGGACTGAGGCCACCAGCCCAGCCCCACCCCCCCACCTGCCCCACCCGCTGGCTTTTAGGAATAGGACCTTTGGACACCAAAGGGGATTTTTAATTTGGTTTTTAACAACTCAGGGTTTTGTTTTTATTTTTTCATTCTACTTTATTTTTGCAGCTCAGTTTTTAAATGAACTGGAGGGGAAGAGAGTGGGTCTGGATGGGAGGCTGAGGCCTGGCCAGCGCTTACCTGAGCAGAGTAGTTCCCGGTCCTCCTGGGAGGCCAGCCCCGCTTCTGCCAGGCCACCCACTGCCTTCCCCTCGCCAGGAAAGGGGGTTTTCAGCAAATCAGTGTCATGGAATAAAATCAAGTGTGAAGTGCAGTCTGGTGTGCAAGGCACACTGGGAGGCGGGGGCGGTGTGCAGGGCATGCTGGGAGGCGGGGGCGGTGTGCAGGGCATGCTGGGAGGTGGGGGTGGCAGCCTGCCGCTGGGGCTGCTGACCAGCGAGGGACCTGACTCAGGCTCCACCCCTTACAGCTGAGCTAGGGTCACCACCCTCTGGAACCTTCCCATCAGTTCCAGGATGATTCACAGAGCTGGCCACGTGGCAGATTGATGCCAGTGCCTCGTTCTTGCTGATTAGAAATGTAATTAGTATGCAAGACGGCAAGCTTACCCATCACCCTGCCGCTTACGGCTGCTGTGTCCATCCCTGCCCCCACCGTTTCCCTTCTTCCCACCAGCCCCACTTGGTCTCCAGAGAGGGGTCGTGGGTCCTGTAACACCCCCTCCCCTGTTTCTAGGCCAGAGCTCCGAGTGGCCCTGTTCACTTCCTTTGGTTCAAGCCAGTGCCTCGGCCCCGTCAATCCCAGTCCTGCACCCTGACAGCCTCCAGGGAGCATGGGGACAGAGGGAGGCCAGGGGCGAGAAGGGCCCTCACGCTGGCCTTCCTGACCA
>NW_011889320.1:638364-649432 GCF_000151845.1 Pteropus vampyrus
CCCCCCACCTGCCCCACCCGCTGGCTTTTAGGAATAGGACCTTTGGACACCAAAGGGGATTTTTAATTTGGTTTTTAACAACTCAGGGTTTTGTTTTTATTTTTTCATTCTACTTTATTTTTGCAGCTCAGTTTTTAAATGAACTGGAGGGGAAGAGAGTGGGTCTGGATGGGAGGCTGAGGCCTGGCCAGCGCTTACCTGAGCAGAGTAGTTCCCGGTCCTCCTGGGAGGCCAGCCCCGCTTCTGCCAGGCCACCCACTGCCTTCCCCTCGCCAGGAAAGGGGGTTTTCAGCAAATCAGTGTCATGGAATAAAATCAAGTGTGAAGTGCAGTCTGGTGTGCAAGGCACACTGGGAGGCGGGGGCGGTGTGCAGGGCATGCTGGGAGGCGGGGGCGGTGTGCAGGGCATGCTGGGAGGTGGGGGTGGCAGCCTGCCGCTGGGGCTGCTGACCAGCGAGGGACCTGACTCAGGCTCCACCCCTTACAGCTGAGCTAGGGTCACCACCCTCTGGAACCTTCCCATCAGTTCCAGGATGATTCACAGAGCTGGCCACGTGGCAGATTGATGCCAGTGCCTCGTTCTTGCTGATTAGAAATGTAATTAGTATGCAAGACGGCAAGCTTACCCATCACCCTGCCGCTTACGGCTGCTGTGTCCATCCCTGCCCCCACCATTTCCCTTCTTCCCACCAGCCCCACTTGGTCTCCAGAGAGGGGTCGTGGGTCCTGTAACACCCCCTCCCCTGTTTCTAGGCCAGAGCTCCGAGTGGCCCTGTTCACTTCCTTTGGTTCAAGCCAGTGCCTCGGCCCCGTCAATCCCAGTCCTGCACCCTGACAGCCTCCAGGGAGCATGGGGACAGAGGGAGGCCAGGGGCGAGAAGGGCCCTCACGCTGGCCTTCCTGACCAGGGAGGGGAAAATGAGCTCCTGGTGGCCCAGCCTGGCCTAGTCACCTGTCCGGCATCCACTGATCCCACCCTCCTCAGGGACACTGGGACAGATAGGTGGGCCATGGCATCGTGCTCTCTCCCGCTGGCCTGACCTCAGCCTGCACTGCTACGCCACCAACCTGGGGGGCCTCAGGTCGGCTTCCCCAGGAGCTGCTGGAAGCTAGAGTGGAAACCATGCAAACCATGGCCCAGCCCCCCACGCCGTTCTTTAGGGTGTTGTTATCACAGCTCATTTGACCCGGCTGTGGCGAGTTTCCTTCAAAGAAAGACTCGGTGCAGCACATGGTGAGAGGGCCTCGCGGGGCCGGGGGCCGGGGGACGTGACCGGGCTTGGCTGCTTTTGTCTGCCATCAGCAGGTCACGGTTGCTTGTCCGCCCAGCACTGGCCTGGGTGCCAGAGGGGAGCAAAGGACACCTCCTCGTACCTGCCCCCAGTCCCTGCCTCCTCTGACACCTCTGTCAGCCTTTAGTCTGTGCACCCCGCGCCTTCCAAGATGTCCCAGGGGTCCCCATCCCCTTTCTGCCACTGTCCCAAGAGCCTTCTCCTAGAGCCGAGTACCTGGAAGGGAAGAGAGGTGAGCATCTGATGGCTTGGCGTTTGGATGAAGTGGTTTCCGGGGGCCTCCCTGGCCTGGGTAGCTGGCCGGTGAGAGCACAGGGGTGTGACATCCCAGCCCTGTCCCTGTCCCCTCAACTGCTCCACCCTCTGGGGAGGAGTGGCTCTCTTCTGTGGTGCTGTCCCACAGGGCCTGTGGCTGGGGCTCCCTCTTGCACAATGTGGATCCAGACCAGCCATCCCTCCTACTGCCCACCGCCCCCACCCCAGCCTCCACAGAGGAGTGCAGCCAGCTTGGTCAGCAGGGCGGATCTTTGTGGCCTGGACTTGCTTGGGAGGCAGTGCTGGCCTCACCCTGATGCCACCTAGAGCCACGGGGGCCACAGCAGCCCCACCCACCCCACTGGAGTGGACACTGCATCCAGAAAGGAGGCAGGTCTCTGGCCCAGGAGACACAGCCGGGACCGGGGCTCGGGCACCTGCCCTCCGCCACACGCCGCGCCTCCTGTGGGCCCCGCGCTCCTCACGCGCTGCAGCTGCGTCCTCCGTCTTCACCCACGCATCCTGCAGCGTCGACTCCATCCACATGCAGGGCGTGGGTGGGACACACGTCCATGGGTCCAGTAAGAAAGACAGCCCCTCTGTGCCCCACGCAAAGGGCACTGTTGGCAAGAGGTGAGGAGACACAAAACCTCAGGGAGGAAGCGGCCCAGAGCGCTGCAGGCCGGTGCAGGCCACAGGGCCACAGCCAGGCAACAAAGCAAGGCTGTCTTTTCCTCAGGTGGCCGCTCCAGATCACCAGGGGCGAGGGAGACGTAGACGCAGACAATGTCACCACACAGTGAGGTTCTAGCAAAGGTCAGAGGCCGGGCTGTGTTCCCAGCCATGAAGGGATGGTACCCAGAAGACGCAGGCCCCACAGGAGCAAAGGAACTGAGGCTTGAAGGTACTTGACGCGAGCCGTGAGGGTCCAAGGCCCCTAGGACCAGAGTGCCGAGAGGACCCGCAAGGTGATGCTGGGAAGGTGGGAACAGTGCGTCACCTCGGAACTACGCCGGGCCGAGTGTGCGCTCTGTCCTGTGGGCAGTGCAGAGCCACTGAAGGCTTTTCATCCGGGCCTTGACACCATTTGACCTCTGTTCTTTCAACCCAGTGAGTGCCTAGATGTAGCAGGGCCCTCGGAGCTGATGGCCAGGAGGGCGGTGTCACATTTCCAGTGTGGCAGATGGCGGTGATGGCATGAACGATGAAGGAGGGGCGGGAGGCCACGTGTGGGCAGAGGCCCATGGGAACAGCCCGGTGGCTGTTCGCACGCACAGGCCCTGCGGGAGGCAGAGCACTGGGGTGGAATGAGCTAGAAGGAGAGCCTCGGGAGCTGAGGCAGGCTCACCTCGGCCTTTCAGATGACAGGACTTTCTTTACAGGACCCGAGCAGAGGAGGGGCGCAGGGCCGTGCCCCCGAGCTGCGTGCTGAGAACAGGCCTCGGCGCTGCACGTGGAGGCTGAGGCCAAGACCCGGGCAGGGCTGGAGGGGAGGAGCAGTGGGGGTGGTAAGAAGTTGGGGGGCAACAGTGAAGGTAAAGCTGGCAGCATCTGCCGAAGCAGCAGGTGTGGAAGTGACAGGGTGGCAGGCGGGGTCACCCTGTGCTCTGGTGTGTGGAAAGCCTGTGAGGGCTCAGGAGGGAACATCCTGTCAGGAATGAGGAAGAGCCCAGGGAGGGTGCAGGGCTTCAGGAACATTCCCGTCTCTCCATTGCAAAGGGGAAAAAAAAAAAAACAGTTTAAAGTGGCATGAGGAGGGAGGGAGTCCGTTGGGAAGCCCCCCTTGGTTGTGTATGAACTTCCAAGGGAAGGTGGAAAAGCCCACCTTAGGGAGGCAGGGCGCCACCCCGCCTCCAGGTCCCCTGCGCGCGGCCATCGAGTAGCTGCATGGCCCCTGTGCCCCTTCTCTCCTGGTGTAGAGCGCTTCCTCCACCGTGACCCGGAAACATGAGTTTCTCTATATCTTGCAACCTCCCCGCCTGGGAAGAGACTGACACCGTGTCCCATTTCTAGTGAGGGGCGGCCCAGGGGAGATGGGGCAGTGTCCACCGCCGGCCCCATCAGAGATGACACGTTCCGGGATGGTAGGTCCTGAGGACCCGCACAGTTGGAAGGGACGGGCAAGTCCCAGAAAGAGATGGGGCCACTGGGGAGACCGCGGCAGATGCCCCCTGCCGCTGCTCTGACCACAGAGCCGTGATGGGCCACGAGGCAGGAAGCTGGAGGCGGTGGAAATGCGGGTGAGATGAAGGCCCGAGAGAAGGAGCAAATCCAAGATGTCCGCACAGACCTGGCACAGCCGGGTGCTCAAGTCACAGACGAGGACGGGCCCCTAGCAGAGGAAGCAGGAAGAAGAGCCTGGGGGAGTGGATACCAGAAGGGCAGAGGCGGGGGAGGGGCAGGAGGCAGCAAAGGCGAGAGGTTGGACTCCCACGGACGAGGGAGCCTCAAATGCTGCTGGGAGTTCAGAGCATGGGGTTGGGGGCGGGATTTGGAGCGCGCCGATGACGCAGCACATGAGGAAGCAGCAGCCTCGTGACACCGAGATACAGAGCAACCCCGGTGTCCATCTGCAGGTGCACGGATAGAGAAGATGCAGCACGTGCGTGGAGTGGAATATTATTCAGCCTTTAAAAAGGACATCCACCATGTATGACAACATGGATGAACTGGGGGGCGTTATGCTCTGTGAACTAAGCCAAGCACAGAAAGACATTGCATGTTCTCACATATATGTGGACTCTAAAAGCACAGAGTAGAATGGTGGTTTCCGGGGGTCCGGGAGGAGGGGAAGAATTGGGAGATGTAGGCCAGAGGGTACGGAGTTTCAGTGAATGAGTAAGTTCTGGAGGCCTCGAGTACAGCATGGTGATGTAGTTAATACTGTGTCGTAGCCTTGAAATTTGCTAAGAGCATAGATCCTAAGTGTTCTCACCACACAAAGGCCATGATGACCGTGAGGTGACGGGTATGTTGATTAGCTTGATTGTGGGATCATTTCACAGTGTGTATACAAGTATCAAAACATCGAGTTATATGCCTTAAATATATACAGCTCGCATTTGTCAATGATACCTCAGTGGAGCTGCTTGCTTAATTAGAAATGGACTCCCTGTCCCCTCCCTTGAATTTGGACGGACTCTGTGGCCGCTGACAGGCAGCCGTGTGCAGTCAGTGTGCTGATTTCTAGGCCTGGAGAAACTGGCAGCCTCCTCCGGTCTCCTGGAACACAGCCGCCATGCTGGGAGGAAGCTGACAACCTGGAGACGCCCACGCGGAGGGAAGCCGATCTGCCAGCCATGTGTGACAGCCATCGTGGGAGTGGACCCCCAGCACAGGCACCCCAGCTGAGGCCTCAGAGAGCAGGCACAGCTGTCCCCTGTAAGCCCTGCCCAAATTACTGATTCGTGACCAAATAAAGGATCTTTGTTGTTTAAGGTCGTTTGGGGTGGTTCACTACACAATAGACAACAAGAACAGAATCTCAGTACGAAATACATGCACAGATACAGCTTAAAGTGAAAAATGAACGAGGATATGATTTCAAAACTGCTAAATATCAAAATAAAAAGGGGGAGTGATTGCCCCTGAGATGGGAGGAGGCAGGGAGGGAGAAGGGGCTGGCCGCTTTTGTTGTCATAACGAAGCTTATGGGTCTGTTTGATACTTTAAACTACGTTTATGTATAACTTGGATAAAAATTAACTCAAAAAATTTTCCTTAGCAGAAACGGATCTACAGTTAAAAGTCTTCTTGTACACTCAGCACTGGGTGCATCAAGCTTCATTATTTCAGTAAATAAGATAAAATTTCCGCTGACAAGCGACCTGATTTTTCCACTTAGTTAAAATGCTGCCTAAGATCTCCGACTTAAAGACTCAGGTAGTCAGTCTTGGCGGTGACAAGTCCTGGTTGCCGCAGTGGAGCCCCTAGGGACTGTGTTTATTCTGTGTCTGAGCCAAGACCAGGGGAGTCCAGGGTGAGGGGCTGGCCCTGGGCAGCTTAAAGTAAAAATGAACCCACCAGGAGCCAGTCTGCTAGGCCAGGAAGGGCAGTCTGCAGTTAAGGCTGCTGGCCCACCCAGGGGGCTCTGCAGAAAGGATGCGCCTCAGGCCCTTGCTAGGCAAGGACCCACAGAGGCCACCTTCAAAGGTCAAATCACAGGTTTCAGGGTTAATTGGAGTTGGGAGGGTTTCAGAGTAGATTAAACATTTGAGCCCTGGTGAGTGGGAGGGTGATTGATGCCTTTCACAATGAAGTTTCTGGAGATGGGGGAGGGTGCGTAAAATAAATTTAAATTTGCACATAATGGAGTTAGGTTATGAATTTAGAACCTTTTCTTAAAATAATTTCTCTGAACTTTGTCTTTTTATGGGTTTTCGTGGTTGCGTTTTGTTTTTTTTAATATACAGAATGCGTTGGAGAGGAAGAAACTACTCTCGAGGTTCTTTTGTCTGGTCTAATCATCAAATAGAAACCAGATGGATCGGCAAGAGAAAAGAACCAAATTTACTATATACACGTGTCTGGGAACCCACAAACATGAGAGAGAGGGTCAGAGGCCCCACATGCACAGGAGGTTCGGGGACAGAAAGGGAACAGGGCATTCTGAGCTAAGGATGAGGTAAGGTGCCTTAGGGGCTTCACAGAGTCACTGCAGAACAGTAAAAGCAGACGTTTAGTAAACAAGAGTTTGCCCCGCCTCATAGATGGATCAAGATAGGGATTATAGCTGATAACCTCATTATGGGCAAGGCCCCTAATTCAAGTTCTAGGTAGCTGAAGGGAGGGGCAGAAGTTTCTCTTGAGCCTGAAGCTAAAATTACCCTTAGCTCAAAACAATCCTTAGAAGCACATCTTGGGGTGACTCTCTCTGAACTCCCACAGTGTCATGGACTTTATCACAAGTGACACCATTTAGGAGCTGTGGTTTTCTCTTTAACGACTTCCAGGTTCTTATAGCTGGTCTATAATCAAATTGACATGAGACGGTTTAGCATCAGAAAATAAAGTTCAGTCACATGTATACCTCCTGTAGACATGGAAGAGACCGGGGACAACTGAGTAACTCGCCAAAACAGTGGAAGCCATCACCTTAAACACCTTCTTCCCCTGAAGAGGAAAGATGTTGGGGACGGGAGTCAGCCACGGCGGGTTACCGGGAAGAGCACAGCAAACGAGAGTGAGGGTCAGTGACACAGGTTTACGTCCCTGCCTTCTCCCTTGACAACTGTTTCTAGAGTTAGTTCTCTTCTTTCCAGAGAGAGTGAGGAAAATATCCTTATAAGTAGGGATTTCCCTGACAACGGCGAATGGCTTTTTGCAAAGGGTAACTAACTTCTACTTGGTTTTCAGAGCTTCTCCCATGTCAGCCTGAAGGATCGACATTTCCACAGGGCGTTACTCCTGGTATTCCAAAGGTGTGTTAACCTAGCCATCCAGAAGAATGGATGAGCTTAACCTCTCACTAAAGAAGTTATGTGCCCAGGGCGGGACTGCCCACCATGACCTGCCTAGTTAGGAATTCATGATCAGATCACCCTGTGAGAGGTGACTTTCCGAAGAACCCCTTTTTGTCGTCTACAGTATATCGCATTTTGTTTATTCGTTCGTGTGTTGATGGACTCTTGAATCGCTTGTACCTCTACGGGAGCGGGGAGAACCCCCCCTTCTACCCTTTAGTTCTTACTGCTGGACTGGTAACAAAGTAATAAAATTGACACAAGACTAGATTAACAGGCTGTTCACAAAAATCCCAAAATAAATTTTAAAAGTATTATTGAGATATGATTTACAAATTAGGGACGTGACCCTCAGTATGAACGGAAGACGTGCCAAGAGGGAGGGTCAGAGAAAGGTTTCTGAAGGCGGAAGTGCGAAGAGCTGACAATCAGAGATGAGCTGCTCGTGGAAAGAGGACCACGAACTTACATCATTAGTTTCTGATTGATGGGGGCGAAATTTTAATGGTTGGCTAACTCAGTGGTCAGCAAGTAGGGCTGTGATACAATGGGTGACATAAGCAGGCATTCGCCAACGTCCTAGTTCCAGTCCAGGCTTGTAGGACACATTTGGGGTTCCTCATCAACAGAAATCAACCAGCACAGAGAGACTGTTTGTTCTGCTGGCCGTTTCCAAGGCCTAGGGGCAGAGTCATGCTCTGTTAGGAGCCTCAAGAGTTCAAACTCCGAGAATCCAAACTTCGAGACACAAATTATGATGTTAAAGTTCTTATAAGTCCTCAAGGAGAAAAACCAATCTAATATGTGTGCACCGGAGAATCACAATGTGATGCTCAGATTATAAAACGAGGCTCAAAGGAATGATTGTATGAGGCACTTTTTATACTTTTTAAACAAACAAAAAAATCACCGCTTGTTAGAAGGTGATGGCTTCCACTGCTAAGCGAGGCTTGGCCTTAGGCGTCTGAGGCTGGTTTATGCGGGCTTTCTCCCTCTGGGTGGTTTAACTTCTGATGAGGTTGCAGGTTGGGTCTCGGCCCTCAGCAGGGAGGGCACGGGGCACAGGGACAGCTGGCCCCTGCTTTTAGGGGCACAGAGGAGGGTCAGGGCTCCACCTGCTCCTGCTGCTTCTCAGTTGACTTTAATTGTAAATAATCGAGAGGCCATTGTGGAGTCTTGGGGGGCGGCCTGCCGTGGGTCCCGACACCCCTTCTGGCTGTTGAGGATGGTGCTGCTGTGAATGTGGGAGTACAGATGTCTTGAAGACCCGACTTTCCGTGCAGAGGTGGGATGGCTGGATGGGAGGAATGCTTCTGAACCCGGCCTGGGGCTACTGGAAGCTCTTAGCACCTCATCAGAGGCTGTGCCTGTGGTCCTCCATAGCCTCTCTCTGAGGAAGCAGACTCACCCCTGGGTTCTATCTACCTGTCCAAGGGTCAGAGGTCAACCTCCTGTACAGGCGGTGGGCCCCTCCCGGCCTGCCCCCTGTAGGCGCGGGCAGCAATGCTGGCCCAGCCTAGCTCAGGGTAATTGGAGATGCAGGCAAGGTCCCCACTCCGGGTCACTACCACCCCACCCTTTTGCACAGCACAAGACTCTGGGCCCAGGCTCCCGGGCATTCCCTCCAGCCCAGGCCAAGCCTGGTGAGAAGCCATGTAGATGGCAGGACACCATCGCGAAGCCAAACCAGGCCCCTGCTCAGACCCAGTGCCTTGTACTCCAGCTTTCTCAGCACCAGAACTGTGCCTGGCCCCAACCGACTCTCAGAAATACTGAACGAATCAGGTGAACGAAGGAGTGATGCGTCCCCTATGACTATGCGAGCAGAGGGTTAGGGTGGCCTCCATCAGGACACTGCAAATACACCTCAGCCACAGGGCATCTGCTCCCTGGCCCCACTCTACCTTGGGAAGGTAGCTGGGACCTGTCCTGTGCAGAAGGCCTAGCATTTTTAGCCCTGCATTTTTCAGGACACCTGCCCCAAGGCTTACTCACACGCTATCACCTCCCTCCAGACACCAGGACTCAGGCTGAATCTGGGTGGCTGCCTGGGGCACTGGGAGGGACATGAAGCCTTTAACTACCAAGCAGAAGTCCTCCACCTATATAAGCCCAGGCAGCTTGCACTGCAGCTGGTACTCTGGCGCCTCGGCCTTGCCCGGGTCCCAGCCTCGACAGGGTCCCAGCCCCTCCAGAGTCCCAGCCCCGCCGCCTCGCCGCCATCCCACAGGCATGCAGGGAGCCTGGGTGTTGCTGCTGCTGCTGGGCCTGGGGCTACGGCTCTCCCTCGGCGTCATCCCAGGTAACGAGGTGCCGCCCAGCCGCTCCCCACACACACGGTGCTCCCCAAGGCTGACCCGATCCCCTCTCCCCTCGGCCAGTTGAGGAGGAAGACCCAGCCTTCTGGAACCGCCAGGCAGCCCAGGCCCTAGACACTGCCAAGAAGCTGCAACCCATCCAGACGGCCGCCAAGAACCTCATTATCTTCTTGGGGGACGGTGAGTGTGCAGGGCCTGTCCAGCCCACAGTCCCCACAGGCCTGGCACCAAGGCCGCCGTGAGTGCAGGCCAGCACAGCGGACTCGCACCTGACGAGGTTCTGCTCCTTCAGGTATGGGGGTGTCCACAGTGACGACGGCTCGAATCCTGAAGGGGCAGGAAAACGACAAGCTGGGACCTGAGACCCCCCTGGCCATGGACGGGTTCCCATACCTGGCTCTGTCCAAGGTAAGGGCTGGGGGCCCCAGGGAGCCCCATACCACAGGATGTGGTGGGCGGGACTAGGGACTATGGCTGGAGGTCTGGGGCCTGAGTTAGCAGCCCAGGGACTGTCCTCGATCTGGGTGTCTGACCACAGTGGAGCTGAGGGCACCTCTGTCCTCAGACGTACAACGTGGACAGAAACGTGCCAGACAGTGCAGGCACAGCCACGGCCTACCTGTGCGGGGTCAAGACCAACTACATGACCATTGGCGTGAGCGCAGCAGCCCGCTTTAACCAGTGCAACAGCACGTGGGGCAACGAGGTCATCTCCGTGATGAACCGGGCCAAGAAAGCAGGTGGGCTTTGGGCCTCCTTAGCGGGCAGGGGTCAGGCTCAGACCTCAGTGGCCCTCCCTGACCTCTGCCACCCTCAGGGAAGTCGGTGGGCGTGGTGACCACAACGCGGGTGCAGCACGCCTCACCAGCCGGCACCTACGCACACACGGTGAACCGTAACTGGTACTCCGACGCCGACATGCCTGCCGAGGCGCTGAAGGAGGGCTGCCAGGACATCGCCACGCAGCTCGTCTCCAATATGGACATCGACGTGCGTCAGGAAGGCCAACGGGGACCCGGGCGGAGGGGTGGGCCCCTCACTGGCCACAGTCCCAGGCAACCCACAGTCGGAGCCCTGGGGCCTGCTGGGTCTCTGGGCTCTTGGGGAGTGTAGAGGGTACAATCATTTGAGCCCCTCCACAGACCTGGCGGCGGGAGGGGGGGACCCAGGAGCTGTCTGAGCTGGGGGCAAAGGGCCTGCCAGGCCCCAAGCCCACCGGCCCTCGTGCCCTGGCCCAGGTGATCCTGGGCGGAGGCCGCCAGTACATGTTTCCCAGCGGGACCCCAGACCCCGAGTACCCGGATGATGCTGCACGGAGCGGAGTCAGGCTGGACAGCCGCAACCTGGTGCAGGAGTGGCAGGCCAAGCGCCAGGTGACGGGGGCTCCCGGGCGCGCGCGCAGAGCAGGGACAAGGGCAGGGCTGCTGCCCGAGAGACTGGAGGGCTGAGGCTCGGTCCTGCCCTTCCCAGGGTGCCCGGTACGTGTGGAACCGAACGGCGCTCATTCAGGCGTCCCAGGACCCCTCAGTAACGCACCTCATGGGTAACGGCCCCACCCCCACCCACCTTCCTGCCCTGGCCTCCGGGTCCCCCGACGGCCAAGCGAGTGTGCACAGTGTGCACCGGCCCCACCCACAGCCTCCTTCCCACAGGCCTCTTCGAGCCCAAAGACATGAAGTACGAGCTCTACCGAGACCCCCAGCAGGACCCGTCGCTGCGGGAGATGACGGAGGCCGCCTTG
>NW_011889320.1:649482-650641 GCF_000151845.1 Pteropus vampyrus
ATGCTTCTGAACCCGGCCTGGGGCTACTGGAAGCTCTTAGCACCTCATCAGAGGCTGTGCCTGTGGTCCTCCATAGCCTCTCTCTGAGGAAGCAGACTCACCCCTGGGTTCTATCTACCTGTCCAAGGGTCAGAGGTCAACCTCCTGTACAGGCGGTGGGCCCCTCCCGGCCTGCCCCCTGTAGGCGCGGGCAGCAATGCTGGCCCAGCCTAGCTCGGGGTAATTGGAGATGCAGGCAAGGTCCCCACTCCGGGTCACTACCACCCCACCCTTTTGCACAGCACAAGACTCTGGGCCCAGGCTCCCGGGCATTCCCTCCAGCCCAGGCCAAGCCTGGTGAGAAGCCATGTAGATGGCAGGACACCATCGCGAAGCCAAACCAGGCCCCTGCTCAGACCCAGTGCCTTGTACTCCAGCTTTCTCAGCACCAGAACTGTGCCTGGCCCCAACCGACTCTCAGAAATACTGAACGAATCAGGTGAACGAAGGAGTGATGCGTCCCCTATGACTATGCGAGCAGAGGGTTAGGGAGGCCTCCATCAGGACACTGCAAATACACCTCAGCCACAGGGCATCTGCTCCCTGGCCCCACTCTACCTTGGGAAGGTAGCTGGGACCTGTCCTGTGCAGAAGGCCTAGCATTTTTAGCCCTGCATTTTTCAGGACACCTGCCCCAAGGCTTACTCACACGCTATCACCTCCCTCCAGACACCAGGACTCAGGCTGAATCTGGGTGGCTGCCTGGGGCACTGGGAGGGACATGAAGCCTTTAACTACCAAGCAGAAGTCCTCCACCTATATAAGCCCAGGCAGCTTGCACTGCAGCTGGTACTCTGGCGCCTCGGCCTTGCCCGGGTCCCAGCCTCGACAGGGTCCCAGCCCCTCCAGAGTCCCAGCCCCGCCGCCTCGCCGCCATCCCACAGGCATGCAGGGAGCCTGGGTGTTGCTGCTGCTGCTGGGCCTGGGGCTACGGCTCTCCCTCGGCGTCATCCCAGGTAACGAGGTGCCGCCCAGCCGCTCCCCACACACACGGTGCTCCCCAAGGCTGACCCGATCCCCTCTCCCCTCGGCCAGTTGAGGAGGAAGACCCAGCCTTCTGGAACCGCCAGGCAGCCCAGGCCCTAGACACTGCCAAGAAGCTGCAACCCATCCAGACGGC
>NW_011889321.1:0-508 GCF_000151845.1 Pteropus vampyrus
CTGGTGTCCGAGAAGGAAGGGGGCTGAGATATGGCCATTCCTCCCAAAACTACCCACCAGGGGCTCGCCCTCCCCGGGCCCCGGGCGGGGAGGGTCGCGGTGGTGAGCAGGCAGCCGTGTCTTGCTCCCTGTGGCTTCATCCTACAGAATTCCACCCGCAGCCTGTGGCATGGAGTGGGGCAAAGGAAGGGAGGCCGTGAAGGTTGGACGCAGGACCCGGTGCCTTCGGGGTGGGGGGAGGGGAGGGTGACTGACATGGTGCTACCGAAGGCGTCGGCTTGTCCTCGCTGGTGTCCAGGACAGACCGCAGCACGGGCCACAGGCTGCAGGCTCGTCATCAAATAGATTTGGGAAACAATCAGATGAACAGATGAAAGCGGTTGTTCCCCCCTCAACATGTTTGATGGTTTAGCTTAGTAATCGCTGTGCTCTGTGCGTCTCAACACAGCAAGGAAGCGCAGCGCCCCGAAACTTGACCGCGGGGGTCCTTTTGCATGACGTGTCTCGA
>NW_011889321.1:2848-5343 GCF_000151845.1 Pteropus vampyrus
GAGCAGGTGCAGCGGCTCCTGGCCAGCACACGCCAACCTCCCCCAGGTGAGACGAGCGTTTGCTGTTGCTACTGTTCTCTGAGTGTTTTGGATTTTAGAAAATACATACATACATACATGCATATACACACACATATACACACACATACACACACATACACACACATACACACATACATATACATACACACACACATACACACATACACACACATACACACATACACACATACACACACATACACACATACATACACATATACACACATACATACACATGCACATATGCATACACATATACACACACATACACACACATACACACACATACATACACACATACGCACATACATACATACACACATACATACACATACACACATACATACATACACACATACATACACACATACACACATACATACACACACATACATACACACATACATACATACATACATACATACACACATACATACAAATAAGAAGCTCAGAGACCCATCCATGGTACTCAGGATGAGTTAAATGAAAACAAAGGGTCCCTCGGATTGAACCAGATGGGGCCATTGCTTGTCACATGAAGGGAGGACGCACGAGATGGTGACCCACAGGGTATCTTGGTACGGGTGGGTATTAATTAGAAAGAACTTCCGGTAGGATTTGAGCTCGTGGTGGGTGACTCCGGGCCAGGCTCAAGGAAATGGGACTTTTACCCTAGGTCAACTGTTGTCAAGAAATGAAATAAGCTAATCTACCACGGCGTGTGTACTAAACCTTACGGCTAAAGCTGTAGCTCGGCCAGGATGCAGGGTGTCTGGGTATTTCTGGCAGTGTCCGCACATCGTTACAGCGTGACCTCACTTTGTCCTGGTGCATTGTGGTTGCAGCGTGGCTTCCTCTGAGGCTGACGTTCTCTGAGACCTTCCGTGTGCTGCGGGAGAACCCGAGGCCTGGCTGCGCGTGCTGCGACAGCTTCTCTCCTCCTCGGTGCAAACGGTTCAATTCCGTGACTTGCCCGGTTTTCGCTGTGTTGACTTTTCCCACTCAGAGTAGCCCAGTGATTTATGAGGCGAAAGTCAGGTTGAATGTGTGGACTGGCAACATATGAGTAATTTAATAAAAAGGCATCCAAGAAGTAGCTAGAATTTTAACTAAGAGGAACACATGGTTCATCTTTCCCAGGACCTTTTGATTAATTTTATAGTTTTAAAAAATGGACTCGGGTTAGGAAGATAGGAGAAGTAATAGTGAAAACGAACACTTCGTATAATGCTAGAGGTATGTGAGCAAAGAGAAAAGCGATGAGCCCAATGCCTGGGAGGATGTCGTGGCCCCCGGGGAGACAGGTGCATTCTCTGGGCGGGCGGTCGGTAGCTGTGCGGTAGCCGTGCACGGGGAGACACCCGCGGCCTCAGCTGGCTCTCTCTTCCTGTACAGCAAAGGGGGTCTGAACCCTTTCTGCTAGTAACAGTTCACGATTCCGCAGATTCTGGTTCCTGGAGTTCGTTTCTAAAGGCTGCTTTCATTTTTAAAGTGAGTCGTAACTTAGACCTCAGAGCCACATTTAAAGTCGAGTAAACTCAGAAAGGTTGGGAGAACTTAAAGTATTTCAAGAAGTGGATATCGTTTGGGTAAGAAAAAAAAAAAGGCCTCCTTTTTAGTGATTAATTTAAAAAAAAAACAACCCAGAGGTAAACACATGTGCACCGAGTTATAGCTGTAATGTTAACGTGACGGTGCCGTAAGATGCGACGTTCAGACTCAAAACAAATGCAGGAAGAAAACCAGGCGAGCGCCCGCTGTGCATGGGCTTCCCCTCTCTCTCCCCTTCCCCTGCAGCGGCCGAGAGTGACGCTGCGGACATCGTCTTCCTGGTGGACAGCTCCGACGGCGTCCGGTCCGAAGGCATCGCACACATCCGGGATTTCATCATCAAGATCATTCGGAGGCTCAACGTGGGCCCCAATAAAGTGCGGATCGGGGTGGTGCAGTTCAGCAGCGAGGCCTTCCCCGAGTTCTACCTGAAGACCTACAAGTCCCAGGCGGCCGTGATCGATGCGGTCCGCCGCCTGAGGTTCAAAGGCGGGGCCCCGCTGAACACCGGCAAAGCTCTGGAATTCGTGGCACGAAATCTCTTCGTCAAGTCTGCTGGGAGCCGGATCGAAGACGGCGTGCCCCAGCACCTGGTGCTGTTTCTGGGCGGGAAGTCCCAGGATGACATTTCTAGGTTTTCACAGGTGATACGCTCCTCAGGCATTGCGAGTTTAGGGGTCGGTGACAGAAACAGCGACCGAACGGAGTTGCAGACATTCGCCCACAACCCCAGGCTGGTCTTCACGGTGCGGGAGTTCCGGGATCTCCCCAACCTGGAAGACAGGATGATGAACTCGTTCGGGCCCTCTGGGGTCACCCCCGCACCTCCCGGAGTGTACACGCCTCCCCCGCCGCATGCAGGTACGAGAGGTGGGGCCCCTGACCGCGGAGTGTGACATCGA
>NW_011889321.1:7048-7940 GCF_000151845.1 Pteropus vampyrus
TGGGGAATATCCAGAAGCTGTCGGAGTTGAAAGAGCAGGTTTTGGAGACTCTGGATGGCGCGATGCAGGAGACCTTATGTCCGGGCGTGACCGACATTTCCAAAGGTAATCTCCGTCGCGGGCGTGCGTTCAGTCCTGTCTCGTCAACGTGCACGAGCGACATCATTATCCAGGTCCCCGGCGTGGCCTACGATACCTTAAGCCTTTGGTTATGTCAGACATTTACTTATATCTGCATGGGCTGGATCCTGGTGGTCACGTAGCCCACGGGTCCCCAACTCTCAGGCCACAGACGGGTTCCGTGTGTGGTCCGTTAGGAACCGGGCCGCACGGCAGGAGGTGAGCGGTGGGCGAGCGAGCGAAGCTCCATCTGTATCTGCATCCGCTCCCCAGCGCCGGCATCACCGCCTCGGCTCCGCCTCAGGTCCTCAGGCGTTAGATGCTCCTAGGAGCCCTGGTCCCTGGTGCCACAAAGGTTGGGGACCGCTGCCGTGGCCACTGGTGTTGGGTGTGCTTACGGGATGGGAGTGGACTCCTGTCTCTCCTTGTCCTTAGGAGACGTCCCTTTTCTCCTTAGTTTAATCTCCCAAATAATTCGAACCTAGTGACCTCTGTTTCTGTTCTTAAGTTTATTAGATCAGTTATATGAGACCAGAGTACTTGAGTTCTCAAGTGCATTTAATTTAAAGCGCAAGCTTGAGAGGCATTTAACGGCAATTACGTATCCCCCCCCGCCCCCCACTGATTCATATCACGAAAAAAGACAACATGCTAAGGTGGCCTACGATTTTGGCCCCTCGACGCCAGCACCAGCTTTGTCCGGGAGAGGGGCAGATCCGAGTGTGTCTCACGGCTCACCCTCAGAGGTCTCATTTTGCCCTTGACCGTGGCA
>NW_011889321.1:9521-12931 GCF_000151845.1 Pteropus vampyrus
CCAAATTTTATAAGACCTTTTTTTTCAAAAAAAATAAAAAAGTCGATCATGGCCAGAGAGGAGGGGGGTTCAGGGGCTGGGAGAATGGGGTGAAGGGTTAGAGAAGTAGAAATTAATGGCTGATGGATGGTCACGGGGGTGGGGAGCACAGCAGAGGGAGAGCGGTTAGCATATTCATGTTGGCCAGGTGGAGGGTCAGGGGACGGAGGGAGCAATTGGGGGGATCGTTTTATGAACTATATAGATGTCTAACCAATGTACTGTATACTTGACACTAATTTAAATAAATTGAAGAAAAAAAGTCGGAAGGAAAAAGGCGTTGAGCCTCCTGCGCCCGGAGGCTCAGGGAGCGTGTCTCTCCCCACAGGCGTCCATGCGCTGATCCTGGTGGGGCTGGAGCGCGTGGCCAACCTGGAGCAGCTCATGCAGCTGGAGTTCGGGCGCGGGTTCACGTACAACCGGCCGCTGAGGCTGAACCTGCTGGACCTGGACTACGAGCTGGCAGAGCAGCTGGTAGGTTCCTGTGTCTCCACCGCGGGGGGACCTGCCTTGTCGCCATAGCATGCGTGAGTTCTGGAAACAGGGAGGCCCCGCGCCGGAAAGACAGCGAGCTAGGAGGCGGCCCCCGTCTGCGTTTCCCGGGCTCTCGCTAACGAAGGTCTTTCCATTCCCAAGACTGCCGAGAAGGCAAAACACGGGCAGACCGTGCTGTGGCATCGGGAACGGTGTCCACGGCGTCGGGAACGGTGTCCGCGGCGCCCACGATGAAAGCGCGGCTGGGCGGGGCAGGCAGCGCTCCCGGGCGGAGAAGGGCTTTGGTCTTTCTCTTCTAGTTTCCTTCGGGGCGCAGGAAGGCGCCCTCTGGGGCTCCCCGACCTGACGGGCTCAGCCCCTCTCGGCGGGAGGTGTGGGAGTGGGGGCCGGAGTGGTCGCCCCAGAGGTCCTTTGGCGGTGGTGACTGGGCTCCGGGGTGAACGGACTCTGCCCCTTCCGTCCCTTCCGTCCCTTCTGCCTCCTTCCCAGCGTTGGAATTAGGATTTTTAAAACCCCGTTGGAAGGACATCGAGTTAGTTGGCAAATCCAGGGTGCGGGAGGAAGTGAGAGCTCTAGGAGGTTCGCCCCAGGAGAGCTCGCCCCAGGAGAGCTCGCCCGGCCGCCAGGAGCTTCGCGGGTGGCAGTGCACTTCGGCTGTGCGCTCCCCGCTCCAGGCGGGGGGCTGGGAGAGCACGTCGAGGTGTGGCACGGGTCTTCGGGGCGCTGGCTTGCGGCCGAGAGGCAGGCACGCGCGGCCGTGCCCCTCACCACGGCTGCCCTGGGCCCCCTCCAGGGTGCTGTCGCAGTTTGTGACCTGAGGATGGGCGATGGGTCTCCATTTGGGGCCGCCTTCTGTCCTGACCACCTACAGTTCGTTCTGTTAGGTTTCACTCTTTGGAGCTTAAAAAAATGCATAATAGGCTTAATGTTTGAAACTTGAAGATCTATGTTGGAACCTTCTAGAAACGAGGCCTAGTCGGAGGCGAGTGTGTATAGGATGTATTTTACTTCGATCGCTCTTTGGTTTCCCACTTGTGACTTCCCGCCCCCACCCCGACTGCTAAGCCACCAGTCGGGCGGCCCGTGCCAGCCACGTGGGAGGCCTTCGCCGGTCACCGTGGGGCCCTTAGGTTCCGGCCTTTGTGGCAGAGCTACACCCGCCTCTGGACGTTTACTGAGACCGCAATGTTTTCTTCGTTTTGACAGGACAACGTGGCCGAGAAGGCTTGCTGTGGCGTGCCCTGCAAGTGCTCCGGACAAAGGGGGGACCGCGGACCCCTCGGCAGCATCGGGCCCAAGGTGTGGAGGCCTCGCCCTCTCCTCGTGCCCGAGACTAGGTTTCAGAGGCCGGTGGGGACCTGGGCGGGCGCGTTCTGTGCTGTTACTGCACGGAGTCGGGGCGGGATGGTCTCGGGGGTCGGCGGGCGGTGCAAGGGGGGCCGGCGCCCACGTGTCCGCCTCCTTCTCCGGGTCCCCGGGGCGGGGAGCTGCTCCTTCAGCACCGGCTCTCCGGGCCGCGGGGAGCGTGTTGTAACCAGCGGCCTCGCTGCGCGTGGTCGGCCCGGATTCTCAGCTTCGGCCTCTGAGTTACCGGACACGGCTGGCCATTCTTGGTCGGTCGGGAGCCTTAAAGATCCTGATAGAAAGAATAATCGCACCGAAGTAATGAGGGGAAAACTGTTAAGTTCAGGGGCACACCGAGGCCATGGCAAATGTTAGCCCGCTCTACGGCGCGGAGGGGGGTTGGGGAGACACAGAGCCCCCCGCCCCCCGAACCCGTGGGTTTCCCCCGGGAACCGGCTGACTTCGTTGCAGGGCATCTCCGGAGAGGACGGCTACCGAGGGTACCCCGGTGACGAGGGAGGACCGGTAAGTGAGGTCGTCTCTCTCCCGCGGTTTTGACCCCACCCCGTCCTCACGCGCTGGGACTGGACCGTGGGCCTAGCATCTGCTCGGGCCGCGGGGTGCCCCCAGCGGGAGGAAACGGATGTTGACCTGCCTGAACGCCCTCCCTCGATTTCCACACGACGCAGACAGCGCGGTGACGTGAGCTTGACAAGTCCACGGGGTCTTCCGTCTTGTATCATAGGGAGGCGTGAAGTGGCCTCTGAGACCGAGCGGCTTACTCCGTGTCCACAGGCTGAGACACCCACTCAGGGATGGGGCAGCGGGCGCGGGGTGCAGGGAATCCGCTCGGTCGTAGCTGGGGTTACTCCCTTTAGGGGGGTCTCCCAAGGAAGGTTTGCTGGCTCGGATGGTCAGCAGCCCCCCGGGGGCCTTCGGGAAGTGGCACTTGGGATGGACACGGCCTGAGAGGCTTTGAGACACTGTGAGGATGCCCAGACTGGGCGGGGATTAAAGGTACCAGGGAGCAGGTGGGGTCACGGGGTCCAGCCGGGGCGCAGGCTACATTGGAGAGCCAGGAGCCAGGGCCGCAGAGAAGCAGTCGGGCTGAGGGGTCTCCGCGGGGGTGCAGCACCCACCTGCACAGGATGCCCAGAGCCCTGCACACCCTCAGCCCCCCAAGCGGAGACCCCGGGGCCCCCCACTCCAGGGATGCCGTGCACTGGGCCTGGGGACAGGGACGCTGGAGGCTCCACCTGGCTGTCATGTTCCCCCTCCAAACACCGTTTCTGACCTGCGCCCTCCATAGTGACGCGGACTCGGCGGTGGCTCCGTGACAAGGAGCTCCAGCCCGCGACACACCTTGGCCTCTCCTTGCAGGGCGAACGGGGCCCCCCCGGCGTGAACGGCACTCAGGGCTTCCAGGGCTGCCCGGGTCAGAGAGGCGTGAAGGTACAGTGTGGGGCGTGCAGGCGGGGCGGGTGGCGGTGGTGCAGAGGGGGGCCGGTCTCCGAGTGGCCCCCTGGTGGCCC
>NW_011889321.1:14682-16073 GCF_000151845.1 Pteropus vampyrus
CCCGGCGGGACTGGGCGGCCAGAAAAACGTCGGTGATGATCCGGATGCCAGTCCCGTTAGGCGCTTCCACCCACGTGGCGCCCATCCCACTCCGACTGGCCCCGGCCGTGGGGTCGGCCAGGCATTCTCAGCCCCAGACAGGGCCGCGGTGGTTCTTCCTCCCCGGGGAGGAGGACGGTCCTCTGCGTACGGGTTCTACAGAGCCGAGCTAAGACGAGAAAACCTGCAAACTCTCCTCTTTTCCTGAAGCGAACACAAAGCGTCCTTTTCTTGCACGCATGGCTCATATCCCCGACCCGTGTTGTTTTCAGGGTGACTCGGGACGGGACAGCCAGCAGAGGGGCCCCAAAGGAGAGATCGGAGACATCGGGCCCATGGTATCGTTTCGTTCCCAGACGTCCTGCTCTGAGGGCCGGGGATGGAGCTCACGCTGGCTCGTCGCCAGCCACGGAGGCCATGGGGGGGGGGTCTTTATGGCTGTGGACACATGAGGATGGACGCAGAGGGCTCCCCGAGGCCACCTGAGTGTCCGTGTTTGGGAAGCCTTCACTGGGGACCGAAGCCACCCTCCAAGAGGGGCTTCTTTGCGGAACTGGCGCCCCTTAGATGTTTACGGGAAGTGCTGGTCACGGCAAAGGCTCCTGCGGGCGGGAGCGCGCCTAGGTCCCCCGTGCCCCACCATGTGTCCCCCCCGGCCGTGCCCCCCTCCCTCTGTGTCTCCCCAGTATTGCTGAGGACCTCACGTTTATCTTCTCTCCCCCTCCAGGGTCTCCCTGGGAGAGACGGGGTGTCTGGGAGCCCTGGAGAACCCGGGAAGGATGTGAGTGCCTCGTACGGCTTTGGGGGGCTCTGCCTGACGTTAGCCAGTGCCCCTTAAACGCTCTCGTTCTCGCCGTTTCCTCTGTGCTCTGTCCCTCGTCCCACTGGAGAGCCACTTCCTGCCCTTTCCCCCAAACACACGGAAAGACCCTTTTTAAAGCGATGTCTCTGCTGCTTGCGAAGACGCGGCCAGGTCTCATCCGCTGGATATTTCGAAAATCCAAATGGCCGTGGGCTCTGGGTGGGGGTGCGGCGGGGCGGGGCGAGGGCGTGAGCTCGGGGGACCGGAGGGCTGTGTTCCTGCTGCGGTTCTATAAATCCTTTGGGGCGTGTGCTGCGGTGACTCAGGCAGCGAGAGCAGGTGGTTTTCCGGGGTCCGCGTCTGGCCGCCGCTTTTCCGGGCGGTGTCGGTGGCTCCCTGTGGGCCTTGTCTTCGAGTCTGCTGAAGCTCGCTAGAGCCAGAGCAGCAAGGATGGCCTGCGGGACATCGCCACAGGCTTCCAGGGCCCGGGGCACTCAGCCCTGCTGGCCTCTGGTCACACTCCGGGCCGTCCCGTTTGGGAGGGGCCGGC
>NW_011889321.1:16873-25246 GCF_000151845.1 Pteropus vampyrus
GAGACGAGGGCAGGGAAGAGGGTGTCTTTTATGTGGGTTTCCTCGAGGACGACTGAGTACGGCGTCTGGCATAGGGCCCGGCCGGATGTGCGGGCGAGGTCGCAGAAGCCCCCGGGCTCTGTCCTCGGCCCCCCTCACGTTTGTGTGGCTTTTCCCACAGGGCGGCTTTGGCCGGAGGGGACCAGCGGGAGCTAAGGTAAGCCTCTGAGTTGGTGCCTCTTTTCTGTGACCACAGTGTAAGTCACCAAGTGCTCTCAGGGGACCATCCTCAAAGGGCACAGACGTGACCCTCCCACAAGTTAAAACGTTCCCTCTCCTTCACCGTGAAGGCTTGTACCTCCATTAGCTGGTGCCATCTTTTGTCCCAGCTCCTTAAATGTAGCTTCTTCTAAATTGGTTAACAGTGGGGATGGGGTGGGGACACATAGGGCAAAAGATGGAAGAGCCGGTCCCGGGACATCTCCCGTTCACGAAGTGCCCACTAACTGGTCGTTAGCAAGTCACGATGTCTCCGTGTCTCCCAGGTTCGGGTCTGAAAAAGAGAGACCCTTGTTTCACAAAGCTGTCTTGAAGAAAAGGCGAGGCAAGAAAAATACACGATTTTAAGAATGAGAAATGACCGCTGGCTCCATGCCTTAACCCTGTCACCCTGGAGTTACCGGGTCGATGGCTTTGACGCCCCGTGCAGGGCTGGGATTGTCGTGCCATCCGCTCGCCCAGCCGTGGCCGCGGGACAGAGGGCCGCCGCTGGCCTAGCCCCCCGAGTCCTCCCTGCCTCTTCTCTCTCTCTCTCTCACAGGGGAACAAGGGTGGCCCCGGCCAGCCCGGCTCTGCGGGGGAGCAGGGGACCCGAGGTGCACAGGTCAGTACGCTATGCGACGTGCCTGGTGGCTTTTTCCCAGATGCCTCGGTGTTTTGTTTACATTGAGGTGACAGCCCATTTTACAAAAGTGAACACAAAACTAATCGCTTTAGATGGAACGACTCAGTGGCATTTAGCGCATTCACGGTGCCGTCCGACCGCCAGCTCTGTGTGGCGTCGACACGTTTCATCGTCCCCGGAGGCGGCCCCGGCCCATTTAGCTGCTCCTCCTGCCCCTCCCCCTGCCCCGGCTCCCGGCAACGCTGCCTTCCTTTCTGTGTTTACGGACTCGCCTGTCTTGGACATTTCACGTCAGTGGAACCGTCCGACAGGTGGCCCTTCGGCTTCTTTCATGAGCATCATATTCTTGACTTTGACCACGTCGAAGCCCGTGGCAGTGCTTCATTCCTTTCGATGGCCGAGTAATATTCCCCGTGTGCATCGGCCACAGTGCTTTTATCTGTCTGTCGGTGGATGGACGCTCGGGCTGTGTCCGGAGTGTGGGAATAGTGGCCGTCTGGACGTCCGTGCATGAGCTTCCGTTCGAACGCGTGTTCCGTGTTTTCTAAACTGATGCCCCGTCCGCGTTCCGGGTGGGCTCCTGCAGCCGTGGCCCCCGTGGCCTTTTTGGCACCGGTGAGGCTCTGGGCTCCGTAGAAAGTGCAGGTGTCATCTGAGCTTTTTCAGGGAGCGTCCCCCGACTCGGTACTTACATCGGCCTTTTCATTCTCCAGGGTCCACCCGGCCCCACCGGCCCCCCAGGCCTGATTGGTGAACAAGGCATTTCTGGGCCGCGGGTAAGTTCCACCGATCGCTTCCCCTGGCTAGCTAAGAGCCCAGGCGGGCTGAGGGCCCATGGGTGGTCCTGGGGACAAGCCTTCCCTTGAGCTCCACGCTGACCTCGGGCCGGCCTCAGTCCTCCCAGTGCTGGCCGGTTTACCCGAGGAAGTGGCGGCCCTCTTCCTTGGCACTCCAGGGCCTCTGAGGTCCCCGGCTGCGCCTTCCAGATGCAGACCAACTGGGTGGTCGGCCGAGGCTGGCTCTCCCCCCTCGAGAGGTCGTGGCTGGAGCTGCGTAAAATCTAACTACATCTGCTGAATTTCTCACCTGGTGCCAAATCGTTTCATGTTTGGCCCCTGAGGATTGGCTGTGGTTCAGTATTCTGTATGAGGAGTCCCCATCCTCAAATGTGACACACGAGCTGTCAAAGTCGCGGTGACCAAGAACTTTGACATGTCCCCTGGCCGTTAGAGGTGGTGGGCAGACGTGCAGCTACAGCCGAGCTGGGACCAGGCGCCCGGTACCGCCCGCCCTGGTGTCCCTCGTGTGTGACAGGATAGGGAGGGGACCATCCTGTCATCATTACGGAAAGGACAATGACAGAAACCTGGCAATGGACGGGCCCGTTGCTAACGAGAGGCACGAACGTGCTTTGCTGTGGAAGCTGGATCTTGGCGAGAGTTGTCATTTGCTTAGAAAGTCCTTCGCCAGTTTTGAAATCCGATAAATGCCTATTTTTAAAGCTTGGGTTTCTTCCGCTCTGCATTCACTGCCACTCTGAGCAGCGGAGGCGAAGCTCTCGAAATGGTTACCGAAAGCGAGAGCCGCCACCATCTGGTGGTTGCCATACTCGTTAGGTCACCCCTGGGCGGTGCGAGCTGCCCCACCCGAGGGACCGCTGGGCCATGCACTCCCTCAGCGGGCAGGTGCGCCCAGGCTTCCACACCTGTCTCGCCAGGTGTCACTGCGGCGTGTGGCGAGGCAGACGGATACAGCCGCGTGACACCTGGTGCTCGCTGTCTGGTCGGGCTTCGGACACACATGCACACCGAAGACCACACTGGGGCGCGGTCGCGAAACCGCCCCAGCGGTCACACCGATGCGTGGGTCTGTGCAGGCCGCGGCCACGCGCCTTCGCAATGGGAGGGGCTCTCCGGCGGGTGCCCGGGCTGGGTGCTGCGCCCCGACCTCCGTGAGCGGGGCAGGGGCAGGGGTCAGACGCGGTGGCTTGGAGGGTGGCCGTTTCACTGACTCACTCCTGTCCTCCAGGGGAGCGGCGGGACCGCGGGCGCTCCTGGAGAACGTGGCAGGGCCGGCCCCCTCGGGAGAAAGGTTTGTCTTGGCAAAGGCAGCGCTCCTTCCTGCGCCCACGTCCGGCCCCGCCCGCAGTGGCCTGTCCCTCCGCTGTCCCTCTGCTTGCTCCTCCTCCTCCTCTCGGGCCCCGCCCGCACCGCTCTGCTGAGAGCTGGTGTGGCCGTTAGGGCTCCCGCCCCCTCCACGCCTCCTGCTCCCTGGCGCCAGCGGCTGTGGATGCCGTGGCTCCTGACGAGGGCTCAGCACCCCCGAGCCGGCGGGGCGGACGGCGGCACCCCGCAGAGCTCTTAATGCGGTGCTGCATGCAGCGGCTCTGCCAGCCACGCTGCGCCCACCGGAGAGCCACGCGCCACCTGCGACTCCCGCAGCGTGCTCCCCGAGCGCCCTGTGCGGACCAGGTCTCCAGGCCTCGAGAGAAGCCTCGGTTCATCATACGCAACCTGGAAGGGCAGCATTTCCTCGTCACGAAAAGAGTCCGCGTGCACCCAGCTCGCCCCCTCTGCTGGGTCTCCCTGCTGAGTCGCGCCCGCCCAGCCCCGCGGGGCTTCTTTCCCGACGTCCCTTCCCCTCGCCTCCCCATCGGCAAGTCCCGTGCCACGTGGTGGAGCGCGCGCCCCGACCCTCCTGGATTCTTGGCGAGGAGTCCACTCCCGCACGGCGCAGTTTAAAAACCATGTTTCTCAAAATCTGAAAGGCAGAGTTGGCAGCTGGCGGCAGCCCCGCCGGTGGCGTTGCCTGGAGCAGGCCGGGCTCGGGGTCACGGGTCTAACCGGTCCCAGACCCTCAGCTGTCCCCACCTCGTTTCTCGTGCTCAGGGTGAACCCGGAGACCCAGGACCGAAGGGAGGAGTCGGGAATCGGGGCTCCCGTGGGGAGACGGTAAGGCCAGCACTCTTCCCAGGAGGGTTCGGGAAGTGGGGGTACGAGGGGGACAAGGGGGCGTGGGGGGCCGTGCACTTTAACGTTGCCAATCGGGTTTGTTCCAAACAGAGGTGACTCAACAGTGGCTTCTCGCATCGTGGGGGCTGTGACTAGAACTAACAAGCCTGCTGCTTATAATTAGAAAATAAATTTCAACACAAGTTTTATTTCATTGGGAGGGAGTGGGTGAAAGATGTTTTCCCTATATTTTGTGGGGCGAATGAACGTGGGGGCTTACTGAAGCTTAAGCCCTCTTCACGTCCAGTCCTGCAAATGCTTTGTGAGCATGACTAATGGAGCGTTTCTGGGGGGAATAAATGTCTTTGGATTAACATGGAATTGGGTTTGATAAGGTCTCAATTCAGGTAGAAAGAGTTTCCTTTGAATGAGGCGTTCTAGGAAGAGAAATTACCTCGATAACTCATTTAAAAAAGTGTTATTTAAAATAATCTAACTTCTCACTAACAATAATTTTGTAGGGTACATTTCTATGCAGGAAAAAGAAATCTACAGAATATGGGGAATTTTTAAAAAATGAATTAGTTTACCCCAAAACTATATACATGGGCCTGGTCGATCTGACTTATAAGCCCGAAGCTTTAAAATATGTATCTGGTGTATTTAACTTTTCTACAGCTAATTAAAGTTAAAAAAAAAAAAAATTCTATTAGTCTTAATCTCAGAAGCAGAGGGGAAAAAAAAAAAATCAGAAGTTAGAATCTAGTCACAGCGCTGAGGGACACCGAGTCCCGATTCTGCTCCCACGGGTCTGGGAACAAGAACTGTGCAGCTGTTGGTGTCCGTTTAAACTGTGCCTTATCTAAGTAGCATGTCTAAGGTACGCTCTGGAGATGTTAACGTGCGTTTCGCACAGATTCTTCCGATTCCTTCGAAATAGTTAAGTCGTGTCCAGTTCCCACCCCGCCACCCTCCCACCCCGTGAGAGGGTGACAGGTCAGGTCTGAGCGTCCCGGGAGGGGGAGTTTGGAGACGGACATCTGGTGGCATGAGCTGGAAGGAGGGGATGGGGCGCGGGGACGAGGGGGACGGTCCGAGCACAGAAGACTCAGGAAGGCGTGAGAGGCCACGTCCCCGGTGCTTGCTCGGAAGCAGAATCTGAGACTCAGAGATGCCCAGAGTCGAGCTGACCTTCGAGGGTCCTTTCAGCTCCGAGACCCTCAGGTGTGACGCTGAGTCTTAGATTCCGCATCCGAGCGGTCTCGTTACCAATAGCTGCCGGCGGTGCTTCGTGCTGGCGGTCCCCGGAGCCGTGTGCCCGAGGACTGCTCCGGGCCCGGCCGCTTACAGACATGTAACCCCTGGAGGGTGAGGGAGCCGTGGAAACACTTCCTTGATCTGTACTTCGCTCTGGGAGTGTCTGAGAGACCCAGGAGAACCCTGCCCAGGGCTCTAGACAGAGGGGACAGTGGCGTGCCCGACGCGGTGACCTGCAGCAACACTATCTCTCCACGCAGGGAGACGATGGGCGAGATGGAGTCGGCAGCGAAGGTCGCAAAGGCAAAAAAGTATGTACTTCCGACACGTCGCGTTTTTGAAGAATCCTCTCTCAGAAATTTTTTGTAACAGAATGATTTATTTTTCTCTTGATGACTCCATGGATAGATGTACTTTTCAGCTCAAGAATAATTTATTTCAGATGAATTTAAATTGGGAGTAAATTTTGAGCCATTTCTTTATCTTTTATAGGGAGAAAGAGGGTTCCCCGGATACCCAGGTCCCAAGGTAAACATTGAGCCGTCACCGCAGTTGGGGGCGGGGGGACGGGGTCTGCTGCGTCCACGGGCTGTGAATCCGAATATCTGAGCTCTGGTCTTGGATGGGCCACTTATGAACGAGCGACCCCGGGAAAGGCCTCACCCTCTCTCTGATCCTCCCTCACCTGTCACATGGAGATGACAGTATACACTTGTCATGGTGCTTGTGGGGAGTAAATGAAAAGACACCTCAATAAAATACATCGTCAACCTTAAAACGCTGTGCTCTGTACGGTATCACCAATACGGGTTCAGTACGCGGGGACTGAGTCCGCGAAAGACAGAGGCACTGGGGTGACCAGCGGAAAAGGAAAGCACAGTTAGCCATTCGGCCGCCCTGGGGGGTGTGGCCAGATGCCCCAGGGACCTTCGGCGAGACCTCAATTCCCGAGCTGAATGTGCCACTGCCTGGCTCTCTTCCCAGGGTGTGTCCGGTGAGTCAGGAGCAGGTGGAGCTCCGGGACCCAAAGGCATCAGAGGCCGAAGGGTGAGTCTGACCTCACCGTGGCTGTGGGTGTGGGTGGGAACGAGGCCAGGTGTGGGAGGGCGTTCGGTCAGTGATGCCTCCACGGCTTCTCTGAACATCATCCTCTTCACCTACAGCCTGGCCAGTGATCGTACGGGGTGGGAGAACAGGAGCCCTAAGCCATAGACCGATGTCCTCAGGACCCCCTGTGGCTGTGTCTGTGATGTACCCCTCATGACGAGGTCCCGAGAGCCCCTTCCTCTAACATATCTTGAAGGTCACTTGTTCGTGGTCCAGTCCCAGCATGGCACCACAGGGACTCGAGTCTCAGAATGAGTGATTTCGAGGTCTGTGTGGTCATACTTGGTCCTGCCGGACAGTGAGGCGACAGGCATTCACGAGGCATATGGAGTTCCCAAGGGCCTGGCCAGGCTCAGGGGTGAGCTGGGCGGACACCGCGTGTTCCCCGCCTCCCGCCGAGAATGGCTCCTTTTCCCTGAGCTGCCCGTGATTCTGGGTGACTCTCTTCAGTGGTGGGTGTTCGCTCATCCTCCTAAGACTGCACCGAGTCTCGAATTAGCAAATCGTGGTCTAGATACGGGTAAACGTTTCTAACAGTTGGTTTTAGCTTAAAATGTAGGTAAAATCATAGTACTACATTATCCTGTTAATTTGCTCAGCAAGACTGTCAAACTAGATCATTTACGACTCAAGATGGAGTTTTAAACCTTGGATCGGTTATCCAGGCCAAATGGTGACCTAACTGTCAGCTACTGAGCCCTTGTGCATCCACGGACAGTCTTAAAATGGCTCTTAGCAAGCACCTGACCTCCAGAGCACGTGGCTGTGGGGAGACGCGCACCAGATTCGTTAAGGCCGCTTGTCCCCACCCTCGTGCGTTGGGGACACAAGTTTCCAGCAAGTGAGGGATTTGTCGTGGGCACAGGGGTCGTGGGCTTGGACGACCTCCAGTGCCTTCCGCAGCTGCAAGAGCTGAGAATTTTCCTTCTTCTGCTATAACTGAACAATGCTCGTTCTGCCCTTCATAGGGAAATTCGGGACCTCCGGGGACGGTCGGACAGAAGGGAGACCCCGGTTACCCAGGACCATCCGTGAGTGTCCCGCCGGTTCTGAGCAAGCAGACTCCTTACCCGTGGTCCCCGAAACTCCAGCCCGCGCCCCCTCCCTCCCTCACGGCAGGGGGCTTCTACGTTTTTGTCGTTATCGTTGTTATTTTTGACGTTTAAACCGCTTCCCCTCCGACGCTACGACGGAGAAAAGAGCTTTTGAGTTTTGGGGGAATGAGAAAGCGTTGAGGCGAGTTTTATGTGGAACCGTCTGGCCTGGGGTGTGTCGCGACCTTTGTCACCTCCCGTGTCAGGGCCTCGCGTGAGGCTCGTGTAGGAAACAAAAAGGAACCGTTTTAACCGCTCTTGGTGGCTTCGTGTGGAAGAATATAGTCATGTCAGACCTCGGTTTGGGGGGAACTTCCCTTGGTCTATGAACCCCCAAGGGAGCTACCGCTTCGTGGTTCAGAGCCTGCCGGCCGTCACCCCGCCTCCCGAGCGGCCCACGGGCGACTGCTGGACCGCCAGGCTGGACACGTGCTGGGATGAGACAGGGGCCGAGGGCGGCCAGGGTCACCCCTGGGGTGCCGTCAGCTGGGATGCAGTGGGCTTGATGCCGACAGGTAGCTGAGCGACACCTCACCGCCCTCCTGCGAACAGGGTGGAGGACGTGCTCCCCTTTCTCTGAAACGGGGGTGTCTGGGTTCGCGTCCCCAGATTTGTGATGTGCCTCTGGGTTCTCAGGCTGTGAAGCTATTTACCTCGCAGGGGGAACGATTTGTCCTCAAATTCTTCTCGCTTTTGCTCTTTGACCGGTAAAGTTTGAGTGACAGGGAGATCCCAAAACGATGCAGATCAGCCGAGCTCGCCCCGTGCCCCGTCCTGTCTCTGTGGCCGCGTCAGCCTCTCCCTCTTGCTTTCCAGGGCCCCAAAGGCAACAGAGGCGACGCGGTCGATGTAAGTTGCACGCGTGCGGTGCGCCCCGGGGTCCTGCCCGCCCCGCCCCGGGGTCCTGCCCGCCCCCCGTCTGCCCCGCTCACGCCTTGTTTCCTTTCCCCTTGAAGCAATGCGCCCTCGTCCAGAGCATCAAAGACAAATGCCGTAAGTACACGATGTCCTGCCGCCTGCACCACCTTTTACCTTCCCGCCCGAAGCCCCCGCACGGCTACCTGCCTTTCACGCACCTTCT
>NW_011889321.1:25296-32116 GCF_000151845.1 Pteropus vampyrus
GATCAGCCGAGCTCGCCCCGTGCCCCGTCCTGTCTCTGTGGCCGCGTCAGCCTCTCCCTCTTGCTTTCCAGGGCCCCAAAGGCAACAGAGGCGACGCGGTCGATGTAAGTTGCACGCGTGCGGTGCGCCCCGGGGTCCTGCCCGCCCCGCCCCGGGGTCCTGCCCGCCCCCCGTCTGCCCCGCTCACGCCTTGTTTCCTTTCCCCTTGAAGCAATGCGCCCTCGTCCAGAGCATCAAAGACAAATGCCGTAAGTACACGATGTCCTGCCGCCTGCACCACCTTTTACCTTCCCGCCCGAAGCCCCCGCACGGCTACCTGCCTTTCACGCACCTTCTCTTTCCCTTGCAGCCTGCTGCTACGGTAAGTCAATGGCACAAGTCTGACTTCCTTCCGGGGACAGAGGACCCCTCCTCCGGTAAGTAAGGCCTGGCTTTGCGAACCCCCCACTTCCCACAGGGCCCCTGGAATGCCCCGTCTTCCCTACGGAACTGGCCTTTGCTTTAGACACCTCCGAGGGGGTCACCCAGGACACGTTTAGCCGGATGAGGGACGTGCTCTTGAAGATCGTGGGCGACCTGACCATCGCTGAGAGCAACTGCCCACGGGGGGCTCGGGTGGCTGTGGTCACCTACAACAACGAGGTGACCACGGAGATCCGGTTCGCCGAGTCCAGGAAGAAGTCCGTGCTCCTGGATAGGATCAAGAACCTCCAGGTGGCCCTGACGTCCAAGCAGCAGAGTCTGGAGACCGCCATGTCGTTCGTGGCCAGGAACACGTACAAGCGGGTGCGGGGCGGGTTCCTGATGCGGAAGGTGGCCGTCTTCTTCAGCAACAAGCCCGCGCGGGCGTCCCCGCAGCTCAGGGAGGCCGTGCTGAAGCTGTCGGACGCCGGGATCACACCCTTGTTCCTCACGACCCAGGAGGACCGGCAGCTCATCAACGCCTTGCAGGTCTGTGCCCCGGGCTCTCTCGTGTCACCGCCCGCTCTTCCCGGGCTCTGGGACGGTGCTCAGGCACAACCGTGCCCCCCTCCGTGTCCACGCCCCAGAGTTCGCAGCAGGTGCAGGAGGAGGCTGGTGTGGCCGAGACCGTCTCCGGGGAGATCCCCAGGGCGGCCTCTGGCTCGGCACTGGGTCTCTGGGCCCCTCCTCACGTATTGGAGGAGACGCTCCCGGGGCCAAGCCGGGGGGCCTGCCACCTCCCAGCGAGGTCCCCAGACAGCAGTGACTGTAGCTCCCTGGTGTGTGCCGCTGTGCGGACCTTTCTTCAGCCAGACTGACGTCCAAAATCAGCCTGTGATGCGGCCAAGTGCTCCCTTGTCGTTCCCTCCAATAACTCGTTTAATTGCTGCAATTAATCAATGAATATTTACGTGGTGCACGCCGAGGCTGGAGGGCGGGGAGCAGGACCGGGAGTGAGGAGGCCCGAGCTCCAGGTGCAGCCCGCCCGCCTCCTGGCTTTGCGTCTCTGGAAGGGCCACGGCCGTGTCGCGTAACCTCTCTGGTCTTAGATGTCTCAGCTGCAGGGGGCGTGGCGAGGGGAGATGCCGGCTGACGTCCTGCCTCCCAAACTGGACATGGACATTCTGTGGCTTTCCCGCCGCTGACGTCAGTGGGACGGCGGGCCACCGCTGCCATCTCAGGGGTTTTCTGCCAAACCGCAGGGCAGAGGAGCAGAGAGCCCTGGGCTTGAGCCACTGGCCGGCTGTGCACTCTTAAAAGGGGCCCATTTGCATACCTCCCCCCCAACTCTTGCAGGCTGAGTGACCTAGAAGCACATGTGTTTCTTAACGTGGTTTCAACAAGTTTGAAATGTTACTCATCCATTAATTAAATTTATTCACTAAATGAATGATTCGCAATGGCGTGCCAGGTGCCGTGATGGGCAGGGCTTCTGGAATCGCCCAGAAATGATTTCATTACGTGCTTTTTCATCGAATCCCTTCGTACACCTGGGAGAGTGGGAGAGAGATGGCGCTAACACTTGCTGCTGGAAATAACGGTTATTTAAGCCGCCGCTGTTTGCTGGAGGCTACACCAGGCACTTTGCACATATTATCTAATTCAATCCTCCAGATAACGCCCTTGCGAATTTACCATGATCCCCATTTACAGCCGAGGGAACCGAACCCCGCAGAGGTTAAATAATTTCGCTTCGGGTCCAGCAAGAAGCACAGGAGTGGGGTTTGAACTCCCCGCTCATCTCATCAGAAGCAAACCTTTATTTTCCCATAAGACTCAGTGCCTCCCCTTAATGCAAAAAAGCAAGACGATACCGATCTCCTGGGAAGTTTGTTTTGCTGGCGTGACGCTGATTTATCCCCCAGCTGTGTTTGCGAGGAGCCCCTTATCTTGAGCACTGGCGCTCAGTGTTGCCTTTCGTTTGAACCAGATCAATAACACAGCCGTGGGGCACGCGCTCGTCCTGCCCGCCAGGAGGGACCTCGACGACTTCCTGAAGACCGTGCTGACCTGTCACGTTTGCTTGGGTAAGGTGCTCCTCCTCCAGCCACCTCCGTCCAGCTGCCACTGCAGATCGCACGCTCCGTGGAGGGACGTTGGAAGGGAAAGGTGCCCTCTGCGTGTAGGGCTTGGAGGGTCGTGAGGCCCGCGGTCCCCAGCGTCGACATCGCAGAAGCAGATTCCACAGTTAAGGAGAAACTCCCCACACGGAGCTTCTCTTTGATAGAGATTAGTTTTTTAGGTCATAAAGGATAATGTGGGCTCTGCTCACATTTTTGACCTCGGAGTCTGGATTTCAATGATCTGGCTTTGGAACTTTCTAGAACATAGTTCTTCAGAGAGTGGTAAAAAAAGTAAGGTGGTGTCTTCCCTTCTCTCCCCTCCCTCCCTCCCTCCGTCCTTGTCTAATGCTGATGTCTCAGCACAGTAAGGAGAGCTCGGGCTGCTGGTTCATTTAGTGTCCGCTGGTAAAAACAGACGCTGACCACAGTCACGTCAGCAAGGCACGGACGGGCTTCCCGAGTCTGCGGCAGCTCTTGTCACCCCAGGCCCCCAGCAGATGACGCGGTGCATCTCGCTGCGGGGGTCGTGGTGGAAACGTCCCCCCGCCCCCCCGCTTCTTTCCAGACATCTGCAACATCGACCCGTCCTGCGGCTTCGGCAGCTGGAGGCCTTCCTTCCGGGACAGGCGTGCGGCGGGCAGCGACATGGACGTCGACATGGCCTTCGTCTTAGATAGCTCCGAGTCCACCACTCTGTTCCAGTTCAACGAGATGAAGAAGTACATCGGGTACCTGGTCAGACAGCTGGACATGAGCCCCGACCCCAGGGCCTCCCAGCACTTGACCAGAGTGGCGGTCGTACAGCACGCGCCCTACGCGTCCCCCGGCAACAGCAGCGTGTTGCCCGCGAGGGTGGAGCTGTCCCTGACCGACTACGGCTCCAAGGAGAAGCTGCTGGACTTCCTGGGCAGCCGGATGACACAGCTGCAGGGGACCAGGTCCTTGGGCAGCGCCATCGAGTACACCATAGAAAGGGTCTTCGAAAGCGCGCCCAACCCCCGGGACCTGAAGATCGTGGTCCTGATGCTGACGGGCGAGGTGCAGGAGCCGCAGCTGGAGGAGGCCCGGAGAGCCATCCTGCAGGCCAAGTGCAGGGGCTACTTCTTCGTGGTTCTGGGCATCGGCGGCAAGGTCAACGTCGAGGACGTGTACAGCTTCGCCAGCGAGCCCCACGACGTATTCTTCAAGCTCGTGGACCGGCCGGCCGACCTCAACGAGGAGCCGCTGATGCGCTTTGGGAGGCTGCTGCCGTCCTTCGTCGGCAGTAAGTCCTGGCCCGCCGCCGGCCCACTGTGTGCTGGCGACACCCCCGGGCCATCGGGGACGGGGTGCGGGGTGCAGGGCGCAGGGACGGGGGTGGGGCGGAGGGCTCGAGCACAGAGAAGATGTCTCGTGTGCTGCCACCCACTCGTTCATTCGCTCAGCAAATGCTCCCAACACCGGCCGAGTCCCCGCCACCCCTTGCAGCTAGGTGGGCAGTGAACACACAGACGGACACCCCGCCCATGGTCCCTCGTTCGCTCGGCCAAACGTGACCGGGCCCCGCCGGCCGTAGGCACCGTGCCCCTGAGAGGTGTCAGTCTGGGTGGGGGGCGGGTTGAGGGCACACTATGGTGCATGACATATGACGCTGGCACATCACAGAGAAGCGTGTCCTGCGGGGGCACCGGGCGGCTTCCAGAAGTCTCTGCCTCAGTCCGGGCGTAGCCACCAGCCCCCGCTCGGAGACCTCTGGGTTTTTGCCGGCGTGGCTCCCCACTCACGATGCTGGCCGCCTCTGCTTCAGCAGCAAATCCACGTTCCTCTTCAAAACTCACCTCCAGCCGCCCCGCCCACCGGGGGTGCTCCCCACACCCCAGGCCCATGATTAAGCTGGAGGCTGCATTCACCCCATCTTCACATGGCCCAGCGGCCATTCGCGTGTGGGCCTGTGGTCGCAGTGGACTGCACGGTCCTTGAGAGGCTGTACCGTTCACCGTTGAGGTTCCTAGAGCCCCCCACACGGTGCGGCCAAAGCTGTCACAGGAAGCTGCCTGGCGGAGGATGGGGATAAGGAGCAGGGTGAACGTTTGCTCACAGAGAGTTTATTATTCAAAAGAAAGGAGAGGTCCGTGAAAACGGTGTTCGCAAAAGTTTTAGGGAAAATATGTGAAGTAGAGCTAAGCCTGCAGGTTCACCCAGGGGCCACTGTCCCCGCCTTCAGGAGATTGAAAACAACTTTTGTCAAGCACCGCACTGAGAAAGTCATAAAAGCAACTTGGTTATAATTTGATGTTCCAGAGCTTGGAACTTGTCAAACTCTGTGCTTGATTTTCCTTCTCATCCTGTCTGCCCTCCCCCCTCCCCCAAACACACACATCGAGTGAATGTTAAGTTCAACCGAATTACCCCAATGTTGCCAAGTAGAAGACATTGGCTTCAAATATTTTATGGATCAAATACTGTTATACTTAGTGTTTAAAGTCACTGGACTTAGCTTGTCTGGAAGAATTAATTCAACAAATATTTATGGACTACCTACTATGTGACCCACTTAACTCATTCGCAGATTAATTTTAAGTTGCAAGTGATTCATATGCACTTCAAATTTTTTTTTTCTGTTTCTCTCTAGGTGAAAATGCTTTTTACTTGTCCCCAGATATCAAGAAACAGTGTGACTGGTTCCAAGGGGACCAACCGACAAAGAGTCTTGTGAAATTTGGTCACAAACAAGTGTGAGTGGTTATAATACTCGTCTCACAGGTGTGGAGGGGAGGCAGAGGTCCCTCACCGTCTACCTTTATGGGGCGAGGACACCGACATCCAGAAATCATGACTTCCAGAAGGTCATGTGGGACGTTCTTTTCAAAGAATCTGTTGTCCCTGTCAGCTTTTGCTGCAAAACAAGCAACCCCAAACTTAGTGGCTTAAAATAACTGTTCGTTTAATTTGCAACTCCCTGGGTTAGCAATTTTTGCTTGAGCTCAGCTGGGTGGTTCTACTGGCCGCTCCTGGGCTCACATCCATGCCTGTGGCCAGCTGCTCATCAGCTGTGGACTGGTGGTCTAGGGTGGTCTCGGCAGGTGGCTGGTCTCTGCCCCACCTGGTCTCTCATTCTCCTGTGGCAAGCCCGCGTTCATCCACAGGTGGCGGGGCAGGCCTCCCTGAGAGAAGGCGGGAGTGTGCAGGGCCTCTTGAGGCCTAGGCTAGAATGGGCGCTGCTGTTTCTACTGGCCAGGCATGTCCAATGTCAGCCCAGCTAGAGTCAAGAGTGTGGACGACTTGGGGGAGGACCTGTCACCTCACACTGGGAAGGGCAAGGGTACAGAGAGGGTGGGCCAGGGGGGCCCTAGGTCCAAACAATCTACCATCTCCCGTGTGAAATGATTTCATCAGGAGGGATTGGATGTGCCAAGCAAAAAACGGACCGCAAATCTTAAACAGTCAATGCTGTCGGGGCGCAGGTAGTGGTGGCAGCGGTTAAGAGGCGATGCGCTCGCTCTGCCTGGGAGACGGACGAGGCGGGGACGGTGCCCCTGGCCGCCTGGCACACACTCAGTGACCTTCGGTCCGGCTCCATTGCTGGTGCCAGCTCCAGGACCAGGCAGGAGAGCACTGTGGCCGGGTGACGGGCACTGAGTGCAGGCCATGTGCCAGCAGCTGGTGCCGCTCGAGAGAAGCGCCCAATGCGTCATGTGCTGGGGAATGTGGGGTTCTGCCCAGCGCACCAAGTGAGCTGCGGGTTCGAATCATCCTTGGAAACCAGACACCTGGTTTCCCCCTGGCTGAGCTCCAGGCAGGGAGAGATGGCGGCCCGGTCTCTGTCAGCCCCCAAGGCCTTCAGCTCTCGCCTCTGTCCCCAGAGGGGACGCCGTAGCTCTCAGCCTCGCGCGTCGGGACTCAGCGCCAGCGTGGCCTGGGCCCCTTGCCGGCGCTTCGATGCTAGGCCTGCCGACCTCGCGACACGGGTTCTCTTGTCCTTGGCTTTCATTATTTTCATAATTCCTCTCGAACATTCCTTGAAGCTGGCTCAACCTCATCTTTAGGAAAACAGAATGAGCACACCAACTATTTCAAGTTTTATGCTATCAACTTGAAAATACGCTGCCTGTAACCGATGGCACAGTATATCTCTAAAATAACGAATGTTCGTCTCAGGGCAAGAAATGAGCAAAGGGTGCGTCTGCGCCATCGTGTTCCGTTAGGTCAATATTCTCTTCAGGGATTCATACTAGGTCAAGAAATTGTAAAGAAGCAACCACACACACACACACACACACACACACACACACACACACACATCAACACAAGCAAAT
>NW_011889321.1:33526-35340 GCF_000151845.1 Pteropus vampyrus
GGTGTTAGCGGAGCCGGGTGGGCAGCGCCCCCCGCAGATGGGGACGGCCTGTGCGCACTGCCCGGGGCGGGGGTGGGACACGACGGTGAGGGGCCTGAGGGGGCCCAGAGGTCGCTATCTCATTTGTTCCCCGGAAGAGATGTGAGAAGAGACTGCAGTGTCGCAGGCTGTACGGGAAGGTCAGGGCAGAATGTCCGTGCTCGTGAAGATGCTCTCGGGCTTTGCCCGCGTGTATGGCCAGGGAGGAAGGGCTTTCGCGCCAGGCCCGAAGGTCTCGTGGCTCGAAATCCCGTGGAGCGCACTTCCCCGCGTTAGTGCGCGGGGCCGCGTCATTTCAGAGCATCTCTGTAAGGAGAGAGCTTCTCGGCAGGAAGGAGAGGGAGCCGGGCCCGTCGCTGACGAGCCACGTGATTTTGAGTCACTGCGAATGTCACGTTCGCGGGCGTCGGTGGCTTACGAAACCGTAACCCCGAGAAACTTGAGCAAGAGCTTCGGTCCCGCCACCTCGATGTCCCACCCGCTGTCCGCTGCTTCATGCCTTTCAGGTGTCGTCCCTCACCTGTGTGTTTCGGTCACTCGGGGTTTTATTTTTGCGTCCCCCCCTCTGCTTTGCCGTGTCTTCCAGTTAAGGCCTCCCGAGAGGTGCAGGTGTCCGAGACCACGGAGACCAGTGCCCGACTCCGCTGGGAGAGGCCAGAGCCGCCCGCTCCTTATTCCTACGACCTCACCGTCACCTCGGCCCACGATCGGTCCCCGGTGCTGAAGCTGAACCTCACGGCCACGGAGCACGTCGCCCGGGGCCTGCGTGCCGGGCACACCTACCACGTGGCGGTGGTCTGCCACCTGAGGTCCCAGGTCAGGGCCACCTACCAAGGAAGTTTCAGCACAAGTGAGTACGCGGTCGGCTTCAGGCAGGTCGGTACCCGGTCTGCACGCGGCACATCGGCAGGGCGAGGAGGGAACGGTCCTTCTCCAGCTGCTCTGTTCTGGAGGGATCGTGAAGCTAGGTCAAGGTCCTAGGCATTTTGGTTGCTTCCAACGTCATCATGAAGGAACAGAAGGAGCACGGGGTTCCCCACGAACTGTCGCCCTGCTTTTGGGGTCCTGGGCCCTCTGTGGAGGAAACCAAGTCCATTTGGCCTGAGTGCAGCGCCTTCCTCTTGGGGAAGGATCTGCCCGTGTAACCGGCTGGGGTCGACCGTGCCCCACACCCACGTTTCCAGGAGCAGAAGATGTCACTGAGGGCCGCTGGCTCCTTTGGGAGGAATTGGGGAGCCCACAGTCTCAGCCGTGGGGGCCACGGGGTGTCCACGGCCTCCGCAGAAGGGACATCGGACTCCGCCCACCCCGGTCCCGCTGTGCTGGGCTCTGTCCCCTGCCGTCCTCTGCTGCTGAGTGCTTTTCCTGCCTCGTGTGCTTTCCCAGTCTCTCTTCATGACTCATGCCCCCCCATTTCTAAGTTCTTCTGGGTCCCCCACTTTCTTCTGGCCCCCCACTTCTGGGTGGGGCGGAGAGGCTCACATCCTTTTCTCTCCGGACCAGTGCTGTTCAGATCAAGGGCCTCTGCCCTGGACAGGGATCCCCACCGGTCACCGTGTAATCCGTGGAGATGAGCGATCCACGACCCTTCAGCCCAGGGCTGTTTTCACAGCCGGACACAGAAGCGGCTCCGTGGGGAATGGGCGGGTCTGCGCTAAGTTCAGGGACTTCCTCTGGTCGCTGGTTGGGACGAAGCGGGCTTGCAAACAGTGGGCCGCTGCGTCTCGGCCCACGCGTGTCTGAGCCCGAATCCAGCTTGCCGCCGCCCTTACGGA
>NW_011889321.1:36043-36593 GCF_000151845.1 Pteropus vampyrus
ACCAACAGCGGTCACTTGCTCTCCTCCTGGGCTGTGGGGCTCCGTGGGGGCTGTGACCCCTCACTCAGCATAGCCTTAGGTCGTCCACCCTCCCATGAGGAACCATGTCATGTATCTGTCATGTGTCTGTCATGTGTCTGTCATATGTCCATCCGTCCGTCCGTCCATCCATCCATCATCTCTCTCTCTCTCTTTCTGTTATCTATCTATTATCTATCTATCTATCTATCTATCATCTACCAATCATCTAGCTAGCTATCATCTATCATCTATATCTATGTATCTATCTATGTATCTATCTATATATCCATCCATCCATCCATCCATTATCTACATATGTCTGTCTATCTATCTATCTATCTATCTATCTATCTATCTATCTATCTACCTACCTATCTAGCTAGCTATCATCTATCTAGCTATCTATCATCTATCTATCATCTATATCTATCTACCATCTATCTATCTACATCTATCTCTATATCTATCTCTGTCTATCACCTATCTTCATCCCTTAATACGGCCCAACCCATACTGACACGTATCAGGA
>NW_011889321.1:37078-38813 GCF_000151845.1 Pteropus vampyrus
CCCCCCCCTAGAATTAAGTCATCTTAGAAAATTTTCCCAGGGGTAAACACATTTCAACGATATTCATATTTTTTTTGCAGATAGAAAAGGAATTGACAATTTATCATTTTATTAAATAACTTTTGAAAAACACGGTAACTTCTTACTTGGCAGTTGCGTGTATATTCTGTATCTGAATGTCAATCACCACAGTAGGTGTTATTTCTCCAAAGACATATTTCTTAGGCAATTCAGGCAAACGAAGCTTTCCAAGGAGCTTTCCCGCATGAGCGCGAGGGCACTTGAGTTCCTCGTATTTTCCGCGGCACGATCGGCTGGACACGCGGCGCGTTTTTTACGGAGATGGGGCCCTTCCTCAGCGCCGAGCGCGGGCTGCGTCTCCCTGCTTTTTTTTAATCTCCACGAGTGGGACGCGCACTGGGTCACGGCTCCATTTTAAGGAACTGCATTTTGTCCTCGTTTAGCACTTTGATTTAGGAGACGTGGTGCCCGGGGTTTGAGCCTGTGCAGGACCTTGTGGACCAAACGCTCCAGCCCATGTCACCTAAGGAAGGGAACGAAGAGCGAGCAGCTTTAACACCTGCGTTTTCACGAAAAATTTAACGTTCACCCATTTGGAAATTCACGTGCAATAATACTTCTTTCTCAGGCACTTCTTTATGTGACACATAAGGAGAGGACGGTCTAGTGAGGGGATCCTTTGTCCCCCGGGAAGGCCTGGCCCTGTCGGGGTGGAGTGCAGGGTGTGGCACTAAGGCCTGGCCCTGTAAGTGGCAGTTCGCGGCAAGCAGACGCATTGGGGCACCTCTGCCGCACGTTTGCTCACTGCTGGTTTTTCGAGTGTATATAGTTTTAGGTTTTTGTCACCGTTTCTCTCCTCCTCCTTTTCATTTTTGGCTAAAGAAGCCCCGGATAGATATTTTCTATGCATATTGCTATGAAAGCTAAGACTGAAGTTTCTAGACGATAATAAAAATAATCTGACCCAGAAGATTTGCATTTTTGCAATATTACAAAGCGAATCTTGAATTATTGCTTATCCATACATATCGAAGAAAAGTTCCAATGCAAAAGAATGCCGAAATAACTAACAGAATGTGTAACATGCTTTTTTCGCTTATTTTCTAGAAATTAACGATTTGTAGGCATGACCACGTGTCATCTGAGCAGGCATAGCTGGGTCGATTACATAGCTCTGATGGAGACAAGTTTAACATTTTACTTACTTTATTGATTCTAAGTTGGACAATTTTCCCTTTATAACACTTCTGAAATAGAAATGTGACTTGTGACTGGTGACGTGTCATGGTTTATTGACAGTCTTCTGTCTTACTTAGATCTGACAAAACTCAGCGTTTGGTTGGCCGTGTTACACTATGAACACAGAGCATTGGCCAGCGCAGAATGATGTAATAGGGAAAGTATGTGACTTTAAGTCAATAGCGGGAGAAAGGACTAACCACCCCCCACACGGAGGTCAACCGAGTAGCTGCGAATACCTTCTCCGGTTGCTTAAAGAGAAGCAGCCATTCCGGGCTGTGTGTTTATCGCCGCGTGAGAATGTGTCTTGTCAGTTGCCATATTTGGGTTATGCCCTCAAAGAACATTTGGTATTTTTTATCGTCAAGTATAAAAATGAAAACAAACGAAAAAGTCTATTGGTCAAGATCTGAAGGACTGAAGGGCCCAAACTTAACCACGAGTCCATTGAGAAGGCACCGGAAGGCTCTCCGGT
>NW_011889321.1:38863-40286 GCF_000151845.1 Pteropus vampyrus
CATCTATCTATCTACATCTATCTCTATATCTATCTCTGTCTATCACCTATCTTCATCCCTTAATACGGCCCAACCCATACTGACACGTATCAGGAATTGCGAGAAATAAGGTAACTGAGTCAATGCAGAAATTGTGCAACGATTATGCACATAGATGTATAATAAGGATAATAAATAAGCGAACTACTTATAGAACTAAAAAATGTTTAAAATAGTTTGCTTTTGGAAACAAGTTTAGGAATTGGTCTGTGTTAGAGATAGCCATGTGTTTTTCGAACTCTATCTTTTCTAACGGAAAGATTGACAGAAAAACAAGAAACTCTATCCTCTTGATACAGATTTATGGGAATGATTCAGGAATTCGTGGTAGGTTGGGTAATTAAGCTTTATTGTATAAAATATTTTATAAAAGTTTCTAAGGTTATAATTTTCAACTCAAACAACAACAACAAAGAGTAGAATTGTCGCTGTGGGGTGAGGTGTGGGATGGGGAAGAAGCCGAAGTCTCGGCCTTTCCGACTTCTGCTCATAAGTAGCTTCCTGAGTCCTGCCTCAGGGGACCATGGAGAAGGCTTTGTCCTGCTTTGGGTGCCCTGCACTGCCTGACCGGCTCCCGCTCCCTCTCTGAATCCCCTCCCTTAGCTTCCCCGACACCTTGCTTAAGCTCAGAGAGAACCCACAAAGAACTCGTGGGACTTCCCAAAGACGTGGGTCGGGACAGATGGAATTCTGACTTCAAAGTCACCGTGGTCCGGGTACAGTTTTCCACTCACTGGAACACTTACCCCTTGCAGCGTGTGCGAGATGCGAAGCTTCTAGCAGACACAGTGCTTCATGGGGAGACAATGCCTGGATGTGAACTACACAGTGAGATCTGGGACGTGTTTGGTCCTCTTATGTGTGGTCCAGAAAGGACAAGTCTATATAAACAGTGTTTAGTTAGTATAAACAACCCAATCTTTAAACAAGGATCTGGCCGGGCTGGGTGTTTTTTTTTTTGTTGTTGTTGTTTCTGTTTTTTTTTTGAGACTGACTCACACATTCAGAAGTAGGAGGCATTTTTTATCCAGACCTTTACCGTTTGGGTCCCCTCTCCCCACGCGATAGAGAGGCAGGAGCTTCTGACATCGGGGCTTGCGTGTCTTTCAAGGAAGCGAGGAGTTTTTCTGTCTTTCCCGTTCGCTCTGAGGAGCATGTAACCCTCAGCCCCGGAACTTGGACGTTCCTCCCCATTTCACACGCGGATTCAGGTCCGTGTGAGACATGAATTACTTGTTTTTCTGAAGAACAAGGCCCTGGCCGTTGAGCTGCACCGTGACGGAACAGCACTTCGCCCAGAAGGTGCCTGATAATGTGGTCGCTCAGCAAATGGTCTCTGCACTCGCACCCGCGCCGTTTCTGAGAGCTCTTTTGGAATTGAATT
>NW_011889321.1:45916-52921 GCF_000151845.1 Pteropus vampyrus
TCACTGTGAGTGAGCTGTAAACGTTTCCTTGCAGGCGTGGTGGAGAGCGTGGCTTTTACTTTGCAGCTGGATTCCGTCAGATACGTGCATTTGAAACGTAAACTTCCTTAATGGGAAAAAGAATGCTTCTCTGTCTTCAAAACAGCTTCGCTATGGGAAGTTCTTGCCGTTGTGAATTTTACATCAGTGTTAGCACTTCTTTTCACTTACTTGTTTAATTTGGCCAGTCACAAAGGCACTGGACTAACACACACGCACACGCACACGCGCACACGCGCACACACACACGCACACACGAGTTTTTTTCTTTTCCACTTTGACATTTACTTTTCACCCAGCTGGCTCGCAATGAAATGCACAGCCTTATTTTTGAACTATACTCTGACTATAGAGACTTAATTGCTAATTTGCCAATAAGAAGAAAGCTCCAAAGTTTTAAAATTCAGTTTATTTCCTGGGGATTTAACATGAGAAGAAATGGAGAGTAAATGGCCCGGTGACTGGAAAAGGGAAACACAGTTCATTTCACCTCGAATTATCCGATAACAAGAGCTGACGTTTGGGACCCCGCGTGCAGCTCATCAAGTCCTTTCATCGCTACGACCGTTATCTGTTGTTCACGGAGCTGTAGGTGGTTATCGTGTCCTTTTGAAGCTGAGGCTCGGGGAAGGTCGAGGGTGATTTTCCTTCTCGAAAGTATTTTCTAGTCTTTCTCCAACGACGTTGTGGTTAGAGCGTCGGCTCCTTACGCTGGTTGCAGAGAGACTTCTAATTCGTGTTGTTTTCTCGTCTCGTTAATAAAGATATATGTAAGCTGCCCAAAGATGAAGGGACTTGCAGGAAATTCATTCTGAAGTGGTACTACGATTCAGACACGAAGAGCTGTGCGAGGTTCTGGTACGGAGGATGCGGCGGGAATGAAAACAGATTTAATTCACAGAAAGACTGTGAAAAGGTTTGCGCTCATGGTAAGTGACTGTTCTCTGGTGTTTGTAGAGTTTGCAGATCGCATGAGAGTTCCAGGCCAATGCATGATGCACCTTTTAAAGATATGTGAATGATTATGATGCTTATGAATAAGAAGATAAATTGAATCTTCAGATAAGGACAATATTCAGATAAAGCACATGAGATTAATTTTCTGGATGATTATTATTTCCTGAAAGCACGCAGGTATACTTGTATTTTTACCAATGAAGAAACACACAGCCAAGTCGTACCCTTCACTATTTGGAAATATTACTAAAGTTTCTATTATTCATAAAATATCCTAACAAACGTTATCATTAGCGAAATAATAACGAATGACCATAGATAACACCGAAGGTACATAGCGCCACGTGTTCGTCTTTAAATCATTTTGCTGCCTCTAAACGATAATGTTGATTCTGGACCACGCAGTGCCTCCGTCACGTTGGGCAACTCACTTGGTAATAAGATGCGAACAGCTTCACAGGGCCCTGGGCCTGTGCCCAGGGAACCGATAAAGGTTTGCAGCGGAAAAGGGAGAAAGCCAGAGGCCACGGGGTCCTCGCCGTGAGAAGCACAGTGTCCTTTCAACTCACTAACGTGGCTTTTCCCTCTCCTCTTCCCTCCCTGCCCGCCCCTGCCGTCAACGCTAGTGCTGGTCAACCCCGGCGTCATCGCTGCGATTGGGACCTAAGCGTGGCTGGCCGGGGACACTTACCTCTCGGAGAAGAAGGAGTCAGCCATTTGCAAGTCGTCTTCCTAGAAGCTCTGGGTGTAGATTCCCGGCACTGTACCATTTCATGCTTTGATTTACACTCGAACTTGGGACGAATCGTTCTGCGCATGACTTACCCATATGGTGCTAATGTGTCTGTGGACCCAACGCCCTTTGTCTCCAGGCAGTTATATCGTATACTTCGAAAGTTGTGTAATAGTTATCCACTGCTGGTGTTTATGTGAACATTTCTATAAACTCAGATTCCCTCTGGAGTTTCACGTTATGCCTGTTTCGGACAAACGTAAAGTCTAGAAAATAACCCCAGACGTCACGGCTTCTCTATATACTTTTGCTTGGTTCACCGCGTCCCCTCCTAATTACGCACTAGACAGAAAGCCCGCGAACGGCACGCACGCGCGTGTCTGAGTTTCCCATTCTTCTCCCGACATCCTGGCTTAGATTTCAAGAGAATTTCCTCTTCCTAAAGCCTCTGACAAACGATCTCGTTAGAAGGAAGCAAAGTCTCTTAATCTCTGCGCACTGTTGTGGGACCAATTTTACACCAGAATGAAAAGAAATCGTAACAGAGAACATTTTTGGCATTCCGCTACCGTTGTGTGGTTTTTTTTTTTTTTTTTGGGTGCGGGGGAGGGGGATTTTAATTTTAATTTTAAAATTTTTAGGAAATTTATACAAAGAAACTTTTTAATAAAGTGTGCTGAAAGTGTCTCGGGTTTGGTATCATTGGCTGTCTTGTTTCCATAGCACCTGCTGTCAGAATCACCCCTAGGGGAACTGGGCCCAGTCCAGGCCGAGGGTCCTGGGCCCCGCCCTTTGTGTCCGGTGGGGGGGAGGGGCAGAGTGCTCCGTCACACCGTGTGTGGGGATCAGGGCATACAGCCCGCTCCTGATCCAGCGGCCCGTGGCCGGCCACACTGGTCACCATTCTCAGCGGCCCCGAGACTTCGTGGTCTTAAGAACGAGGCTGGCCCCCACCTACCCTCGAACCCCTCGTCGGGTCCCAGGGCCTTGGCCTCCTTCTCTGCTTCTTCGAGAGGACCGGCTCCTGGGGTTCCGTTTGTTCCCACCCCACAAAGGCCGAGAGGTGTCGAGCTGCCGGCCCATGGCTCCCCAGCCTTTTTATGGAATCTCAAAGACAAAACATAAAGTCTTTTTTTCTTTTATTTCTCCTGGTGTCGGAGAGGACACGAGAAACCAACACGCGTGTGCAGGTGGCCCCTGATTCCACTTGGGAAGGAAGCCAGTTTGGCAGGTGCTTCCGGGGGAGCTACCAGGTCCCCAGGAGTGGGCGGGGCTGTCTTACGTGAATCAGGGACGAATCCTTGGTTGGTCCACTGAGAGGGGAGAGAGGAGAGAGTGGGTGTAGAGCCTGGGGATAAAGGGGGGACACCGGATGGTCTCAAAGACCATTTCCTGTGGTTTCTGTCCGGCCTTTGACATTCTCGCGATGCACTCAAAGTGAGCGTGCCCGCGCAGCGACTGACCGGTGCCCAGTTGATTGAGGGGGTCGGAGCTGTGACCCACAGGGGCCATGGGAGGGTGGCGCGGCAGAGCAGGCCTCTGCGGGGACTTGCAGGAAGCCGGGGAACGGGGAGACTGAGGACTTCACAGAGCGTGACGCTGGGGATTCGTTTACCGGCACCTCATTGGGACCGAAGAACCTGGCTGAACATCAGGGCAGCTTCAAGGGAACCGCAAAGCTCTGGGGACTCCTCAGAGGCTGTCACAGTCAGGGGGCCTGGACCGACTCTGTTTTTTAGGGCACGCCCCCCTAATCTTGAAGACTCCCCTTTTTTGCACGAGTCCAGCCCAGTGGACCTACGAGCGCTTCGTGATGGTTCTAAGCTCCCTTCGAGCGGATACTGAATCTGGTGGGAATGTAGATTCTGTGACTTTCTCAGTGACAGCCATCCCAAGGTCCCCCTCGCCCAAGAACACACCGTGCGCGTCCCCTCAGGCTGTGTGCGTGCGAGCCAAGTTCGCATTGGAGCAGGTGACGTCTATGGGGGGCGTCACTAGTGCAGTGGGTGGCTCCTAAACCAGGAAATGGTCTGCACCTGTATGCTGGGGCCACCATGACCAAGTGTCACAAACCGGCCACTTAAAACGACAGTGCTTAATTCTCTCACAGTTCTGGAGGCTGGAAGTCCAAGATCGAGGTGTCGGCAGGGCCGCGCCCCTGAGGTCTGTCGGGCTCCTTCCTGGCTGCCCCCCCGCCTCCCCCCCCCTTTACCCTGCCCCGCCCCACCTTTCAGCGCTTCTGGCTTCCAGTCACGTGACTCCAGTCTCTGCCCCTGTCTTCACATGGTCATCTTCTTATGAGGGCACCAGTGACCTTGGATCGGGGCCACCCTGCTCCGGTGTGACCTCGACTTAACCAGTCACATCTGCAAGGACCCTGTTCCCAAGCAGAGTCGCATTCTGAGGTGCTGGGGCCAGAGCGTCAGCGTGTGCGTGTGTGTGTGTGTGTGCGCGTGCGTGTGTGTGTGTGTGTGTGTTCGTGTGTGTGTGTGAGTGTGTGCGTGCGTGTGTGTGCGTGTGTTTGTGTTTGGCAGTTTTCACCTTTCTAAGACCCGCTCCCAACTCTGTCACGTTGACCCACCGCTAACAGCTCTGGTGAGGACCTTCCGGCTGGATTCTGTCACCTCCCCGTCACTTTGATTATCCAGACCGTCCTAGTGGATCTCAGGCTGGGTCCTGTTCATTTTAAACCTTGAATCCTAACTATCATTCCAAGTCCTTCCGCTGTGAGCCCAGCACGGGCTGGACTGACGGCGCTGGGCGGGGCTTGAGCAGGGAAGCCTGCGGCTCGTCCCCTGCCACGTGTCTTTCATCTCCTGAGCCTGCTGCTTCTGCGTCAGAGTGCCCTCGTGGGTCCCGGGTGAAGCTGGAGCTGCCCCCCGTTGTCCTGCCCCGCCCCAGCTCCCTTCTGCGATGGGCCCCCCCGTGCCGATTCTCGGGGCACAGGCTGGTTCTCTGGCAGAGTCTGCAGAGACTAGCTCGGGCCATCTGGCTTCTGTGAGCCTCGTCCTACCTCTCACAGCCCCCTGTGGGGTCGTGCTCATCATAGGCTCTTGGTGCTGGGGCGTCTTTATCCAGGAGACCACCCCCTTGGGGTACAGTGTAACTAAGTCGACTCAAGTCCAGCCATCTTCTTGGGTCACTGGATCCACAGGAAACACATGTGACCTTGCCAAATCCACAGGCCTCCTGTTTCCGCCAAGCCATCAAGCTCCTGCGGGCCGGCGGGCGGGCCCATGTGCTGAGAGCTGTCCCCTGGCCCCTCTTGGTGGTGGAGGGGAGGGGCGATGCCACTGCCCCGGCACCGAGAGCTTCCCCAAGGGCTTCGTCTTCGAGGAAGATGTCGTCAAGGCCCCGATCTGCTGCCACGAGGGCATTTCCTCCCTTCCCCCGGGGGCGTGAGAAGAGCGTGGCCCCTCACGGTGCTGAGCTGCCCTGGAGAGGCCGCTGGGGCCTCCTCCCCTGGTTCGCTCGCTGTGCTCAGTGTGAGGTGCTCTGAGCCGGCGTCCCTGTGGAGTGCCTCTGGGGACCCGGGGCCCACCTGGCACCCAATGCCAGCCTTTTGCAAGAACTTAATGAGCTTCGGGCCCCGGCCCCCCAGCAAGGGGCCAAACGCTGACCTTCCCCCATGGGCCCCCAGCCCTCCTAGAAAACAAACGGGCAACACAAGTCACCCTGATAGTGTGCGCAAATCTGCCTTTGCCATACGTTAGTGGCCAATGGACGTCTCACTGAAGGCTCCTTGAGGGGCATAGGGCAAAGCCCATCACGCTTTCCTCGCTTCAACTTCAGACGATGACTGCGAACAGGCTGTCTCGGCCCCAAAGTCCCCGCCCCCCACCATCAACTGCCTCAAATCCCCCCATCCGCACAGCAGTCAGGCCCCAGACAGTTGCTTTTTACCCCAATATTAGTTACCAAATGGAGCGGAGAAGTATCGATGGCTTCCGCCGCCCCAGATCTGCAGATCCACACGAAGATCCACGTCCACGTCCACGTCCACGTCCACGTCATTCATTCTGTTCTGTTCAGTAGAGACGGTTGGTGATGGCGATTCACTCGACAGATGCTGAGCACATCGTATGTGTCGCCCTGGGCCTTTGGGTTAAATTAGTGAATAAACAGGACTGGATCCCTGTCACGAGGGGGTCACATCCTCATGGCGGAGACGATGGGCCAGAAGTGTGCCGAAGACGCGAGATGCCGAGCCGCTCGGGGCGAGGACGATGGGGGCGGGGAGGGCGAGGCCCCGGGCCGGCGGCGTGGGCGGGACAGCTGCCCTTCTCGTGGGGAAGGCGACTCTGGAAAATGTGCAGATGGTGGGGGCGGTCTGCCCAGGAGACAGCTGGGGAGCGGATTCTGGGCAGACGGGGCCCCCAGAGCAAGGAGCGTGCCTTGGATGTGGGGGGACACCCAGGAAGGCCGCGGCCGGGGGGCCGCCGGGGGCCCGGGCCAGCACGCCGTGGCCCAGAGGCTCACGTGGTCCTCCGTGAGTCTGACCGGGTCCTCTGGCTGCCACGTGTGGACGAGGAGCCGGAGCAGCGAGGTGAGGACACCGGAGATGAGGCCGTGGCGGGAATTTTAGGGGAGAAGGGACAGCGGCGAACACCACAGCCACCCCCAGCAGAAGAAATGAATTTGGGTTCTGGGTCCATTTTGATCCAAAATATGTACGAACTGATACCGCTTTTGTGTTCTGTTCAGCTTCCCACATCCCTTCCCACGAAGAGACTAAAGCGAACCCCGAACCCCGTGACGGGTCACCCGTCCCAACTTTGCAATCAGCGAAGTGCGGCCCGAGCACCACCGTCCTGGAAACACGTGGACGTCTTTCCAAGACCCGGCCTCGGCCAGGCGCCAGGGACCCCGCGTCCTTCCTGGAACCCGGGCCCCAGGGTCCCCCGTCATCTGGGGCAGCCTCGGGGCGCTCGCAGCCCGGCTGGTGCAGAAGGGGCTCGCCACTAAAGAACACGTTTTGGATTTCGTGAGCGAGAACGTCATGCCGGGGCCAGGCGCTGAGCTGGCGCGACCTTCGTTAGCGCGATGCACCTTTATGCGGTGGCAGTGGCGTGCCGGACACTGCCCTGGGTGCTTCGCGCACGGTTGCAGGCAGTGCTGTCAGGTCGAGGCCGTTATCCTAGTTTTATAGATGATGAAACAGGGTCGGAGTGGTCCCTCCGTGTGGAGGCCGTGTGTGAGCGAGTCATGTGACCAAACTCTCCCAGAGCGCCCGCGACACACGGGCGCCTGCTGGACCGTGGGCACCGTTCCCCAGG
>NW_011889321.1:53546-59349 GCF_000151845.1 Pteropus vampyrus
GTTTTAAACTGCTTCTCCCCACGGTGATTCACTTTTAGGGAATAGTTCGCATGTCCCTGCCAAATTGCCCTGGCTGTCAGGTTTCCAGCCGGATCTGGCTGTTTTTCAGTAGGAGCCAAGCTCTCCGAGTTCCCCCACCTGGGCCTGGCTCCAGAGAAGCTGGGGCTGCCGGGGTGCCCGGCCCCCGGGCTCCGTGTGGGGCTGCCCGAGGCCGCCCCTTCTGGTTCCCTGGTCCGAGGTCGATGCCGCCCGTGCCTCTGGCCTTTGCTTGGAGCTGAAGTGTGGGCAGTGAGGGGTCCTTGGTGCCATCGGGTCCCAGGGGCCTCCCCGTCCGTTTGGAATTGTGACCCCAGGGCTGGACCATCCTTCAGAGGTCCTGAGGCTCGGTGCGGGAGCAGGCCCAGGGTCCTTTTGCAAAGTGTTTCCGTTCCTGTGCCCTGGGCACCCTCGCGGGGAAGTGGCCGGGCGTGTCTGCGTTCGGGAGGGACGCTGAGGTGTCTACCCCCGCACGCGCCTCCCGAGAGACGCTGGACGTGAAGACAGCGGAGACGCTGGCAGACTCGGGAGAGGCCAGCTCGGGTCTGAGGCTCCGGTCTGAGACGCTGCTCGGGCCGTCACGTTTGATGGGCGCTCCGGTTCACGGAGTCGGCTGGCCATTCACACCCCAGGCTTCCCTGGGGGTCCCCGAAGAGCGAACCCTGACCGAGTTTCGGTCTCAGTTCGTTTATTCGGGAAGGGGTGCAGGGATCGGCAAGGAGGGAGATGGGGAGCTTGACGGAGGAACGCCTCCGGAGGCCGTGGATGCCCGTCCCGCTGGGGGACGCCAAGGAGCCGGGGAGCGTGATGGGGACGAGGACGCAGTGTGCTTGTCCCCCGACCCGCACCTGTTTTGATCGGGTTTGTCCTGGGGGTGTTTGGCCCCCCACACTTCCAGGCTTCCCGCCTCCCTGTTGCTAGTGGACATCCTCAGGTCTAGAGGCTCAGAGATGCGGACCTTGAGGCAGGCACCTGTCGGCTGTCTGGAACCACCCTCTGTGGCCACAGGCGGACTCGGAGGCGGGCTGAGGAGTGGCCAGGAACAGCATGTACTTCCTGCCCGTTCAGACATGAACCTAGAGGAACCGAAGTGGACACATGAGATCAAGTTGGTGGACGGGGCTGTCTGGAGGGGCTGTGCATCGCGGATGCGACGCTCCTCGCTACCCGCGGGGAGAGAAGAGATCGTTGGCCGAGCAGATGTCCCGAGCTCTTCCCCTAAGCCCACGGCACGCCCAGCGCTCCATCAGATGGGCTCAGCAAAGAGTGTGGCACAGGACCACCGGTGTCCAGTGGTCCAGGGCCCCAGAGACGGCCACAGGGCCTATGACTCGTCTGCTGTGCGAGTTTCAGCCGCGGCTATGGCTACTCAGCTCCCCGGTTCCTGTCCGTTTTCAGAACTGAACCTATTCTGCCCTATTGTATTGTATTGTATTGTATTGTATTGTATTGTATTGTATTGTATTGTATTCTTTCTCTTCTCTTCTCTTCTCTTCTGTTCTGTTCTGTTCTGTTCTATTCTATAGTCTACTATCTTAGAATACATTCAGAAAGCTGCTTCCTTCTCCATGACTGCCCTGGGAAAGGCTGGAGCTGAGGGCTGGCTCTGCTGAGCCTCGAGCTCTAACCGAGTAGCCAGACAGCTTTGATCCATAAATGTCAGCAGAAGATTCATACACACAGCTCCGTGAGTCACACGGGATGGCCTTTCCTCAGAAGCCAGGCTGCACATCCGTCGACTCAAATCCTCCTCGTCCTTATTTGATTTTCGAGATGAAAACCCATTTTCCCGTCAAGGACGCTCCTACGCTGGGTCCTGTTAGTTTGTGTGTCCCCCAAGAACTCTGGGATGGAGCCACGCCCCCTGCCTGAGGTCCACGCTCTCGGCCCCGTGGCCAACCGCCTGGACTTTCTCCTGCCTTTTAAGGAAGCAGCCCGGGCCTCTGGCGGCGTTTCGGCTGCCACATTCCAGATCGCACACATGGAACCCATCGCCTGCCGTTCAGGGAGAGCATCTGCCAGCGTGGCAGGGAGGGGGCTAAAAATAGCAGGGTGCAGTTCAATGGACTGCGGGGCAGCCCGACTCCATCGCCTGCGGGAATGTGGGGACTGTCTGCCGGTCTCACTGTCGTTCCCTTGTTTGGCAGAAGTTGGTACTCAAACCCTGCTCCGAATCAACCTTTGGTTTTCAGAGACGGCTCTACCTGCATGGCGCCCCCCAGGCCACTCCCTCTTGGACTGGCCCCGACGCTGCGGCTCATGCCTTCTTAGTCTCCTGGGCCCGGGTGTCCCCACCTTTCTCACTACCGGTGTCTAAAGGGGTAGAATAGGACAGTGCCGAGGAGGTGGCTTTAGCAGCCAGAGGAGCCACTGTGTCCACGTCTCAGAGGCCACCCATGGTCTCGGCCCCTTGTGTCTACTTGGAGCTCGTGCAGGATGCTTGGTTTAGCTGGAGGCACAGACGGCATCTCAAAGGCAGCGTCGATTTCGGGGATGAGTAAGGCCGGGGGGTACTGCTGGGGCTTGAGGCCCGTAGGGTGAAATGTCCATCTTCCAGGCACCCATGTTTGAAGATTTTAATATACTGATGCCGATAAATGTCCCCTAGGAAAACCTGGCCCTGGGGCCACTCGTGTGCCATCTCTGCTTTAGAGGCACTGAGTCAAAATACACTGTTGCTGTGTCCTGTCTGCTGTGTACAGCTGTGCAAAACGTTGACGCTCTGGCTGAAATCGGACCCCGCCTTGACCTCTGGGTCACTGTCCGTGACCCCAAAAGAAGGCAGAGCAGGCGACGGGGTCTAGCGATCTTTCTGTAAACACGTGCACGGCCATGGGCGCCACTGAGGTCTAAGGTTCATTCTGTTCAGCAGCGTCCGGTGCAGGGAGCGTCCTGGGCGTGCTGGCCGCTCGGGCCCATGAGGAACGAGGACACCCGCCTGTGACACGGGAGCTTAACGCCGATGACGTTATTACCAACAAAGCGCCCGGAGGGAGAAGCTTCTGGCAGCGAAGCCGCAGCCCACATCCTCCATCTCGGACTGGCCTCTGGGACCTGGGCTTTTCCGGTCATCATCCCACCTGGTCATCACGGGAGCAAAGCAGAGCTGAGAACAGCCGGGTTAGAGCGGGCGGGCGCTGTGGGTTTTCACGTCTAATGACCGCTTTGGTGTGTGCTGGCACTTACGCTGGTGTGCGCTACGTGTGTGTCGCTCTGCTGGGCTCGGCATTGACAGTGATGGGCGTGGTAGCGTCTTCGGCCAGCTGGTCTAGCAGAAGCAACAGACACGTGCATGACAGTCACAGTGCCGTGTGGCCAGAGCTCTGACAGGGGCGTGGGCGGCCTGTGACAGGCAACGGGGATGAGCGAACGAAGCGCCTCAGCCTTTGCTCTCAAGGAGCTTTTGGAGGCGGATGTACAGACAGGCAAGGACGAGATCATGTTTCTTCCATGGCCTCGAGCAGAGTAGGAGCTGAGGACAGCAGGGAGCACTAGGGAGTGAGCAGAGTAGGAGCTGAGGACAGCGGGGAGCACTGGGGAGCCTGGCCGCGGGGCTGGCCCTGCAGTGGGGTCTCAAAGGGCAGGGCATCTCCGCTCCACATACACCTGACACGTGCAGATAGATGCCTGAAGCTTTGCAGAGAGGAAGGCGTCAGGGGACACCATCTCTGTGGGACCTTCCTGGGACAACAGAGATGAGGCTGGCCTTGAACAGCCCCCCCTACCATGCAAAAGAGTTTATGTTCAAGACGGCAGAGGCAGAAGGGTATGCATTAATAATTTAATGTTCGTACAGAGGGACAATCTACTCCCCGCGTCCCATTGTCACGAACTGGCAGGCGTACGTCTAGGGGAGCTGGGAGGCTGGAAACGGTGGAGACCCTAACCAGGGCCGTGTCACGGGGGCAGGAGGGAGTGACACAGAGGCAGGACGAGAGGGGTCGGTGGCTGGCTCGATGGGGCTACAGGGCAGACCAGCCCCGTTTCTGCCTCTCCAATATGGCGAAGGACGCAGGGACGAGTAACCGTGCACATAGATAGTGACAGTGGAAGCAAATGGGAAGGAGCGGAGTGGACGCTCCAAGGCCAGACGCGCGCTCCGGCCGCTGGTCCGCAGCGTCACCTTGCCCGCCGTGAGAGTTGAGCCAGCGTGGGCTCCTGCTAGTGGTCTTCGAAATGTCTCATCTGTCTGACACGGATATGCTCCTTCTAGTAAACCCTCGCTAAGTTGATATGGGATAATTTATGTTGCATCATTTTGATTATTTAAATTACCAGTGAACTCAAAATTTTAAACAAGCCGAAGTCATTCCAAACAGTTGTGAGGAGTCTAACAGTCACATATGCCACGGCTCTTCCAGGCCAGAGGTGGCACCCTTCGCAGACAGGCCAACCGAGGCTCGGAGAGCTTTGTAATTGCCCTGAGTCCCCAGCTGCTAGGTGGACAACTGTGCTTCTGAATTCGACAAGTCTGAAAGTCTGTCTTGCCAACTGTGCTATTTTATGTTTTCTTGGACGTGTTTACTGCTCTTTTTTTAAAGATTTCTTTACTGATTGAATGAGTTTCACAAATATTGCATCTTTTAAAAGTACTTATCACTTTTCTTTTATTTATGTGGCTTTACATTTTTATGAACTAATATGTCTCGTTTCTTACACACTTCCTTTTTGCTGACATGCTCATAAATGCCATCTCTATTTCCAGGTTGAAACGCTGTGCAGTAGATGCTCAGGCCCCAGGTCCTTCTCAGATGATGCCTGCGGCGCCGCCAACCAGTGTCGGAAGCCGTGTCTTATTCAAGGAACCACAGCAAAGGGCAAAATCCTGGGCAACGGGGCAAAAGGGTCAGCTGTTAATCACTAAAGGGAAGTGATTTCGATTGTCACCTCTGGCAGTCAAGGCCCCAGCGTGGCTGACTCAGAGATCTCGGGCTGTGGCTCAGACACCCTGGGTGCCACCAGCTGGAGGTGAGAGGCAGCTTGCCAAGGTCTCGTTGCCAGGGAAACCGCAGGGGCTGTCAACCGAGGCCTCTCGGCGCCTCAGGCATCCCTGTGCCCAACGCCAGCGGGTCGACTTCCGTGCGAAGGGAAAGTAGAGAGACGGGGTCTGAAGATGGGGCGCAGCAGCAGCTGCGCCCGGGGGCGGCACCGCCCCTGTCCCCAGCCCCGCCCCTCTCCCGGCCGGGTGCCCAGACCAGGAGCTCGTCCTCCCTGTCCTTGGTGTGGGCGTGGGAGAAGTAGCCGTCGGGGCCACTTCTGTCTTCTGTTCCTTGAGTCCCACACCCCAGAGTCCGCCTTTCGTCCCCGTTTTCAGCCTGGAAGAGGGGCTCATTGGATCGGAACACACAGGGGCCGTGAGCACTGAATCCGCTGCTCGTAAATGCCACGGGCAGCTCGGAAGCCACGCGACAGAGGCCTGGGCTGGCTGGCGGGAGGCCGGTCCGATGGTTCGCTTGACGGAAGGTTTAGCCACCCGCCTTTGCCCAGCGTCTGTGCATCTCCTGATCGGGCTCCATCACCCACCTCTTTCCTCCTCCGCAAATACTTCCTCTGTGCCATCTGAATCACCTGTCATTGGCCCCATGCATCTTCAGCCGTTTTCAGAAGGGTTTTTTCCCTCCTATTTGTCTCCCTTGAAAACTGGCTTTTCCCCCCCAAACCCCAGCTGTGCCAACCCCAGATGACGAGTGTGCCATCTTCACTCCCCATCACCGCCTCTCAGAGCTGCTACCGCGCCCCTCGACCTCATGAAAGCCATTCCCTGCCG
>NW_011889321.1:59399-64617 GCF_000151845.1 Pteropus vampyrus
GGTCACTTCTGTCTTCTGTTCCTTGAGTCCCACACCCCAGAGTCCGCCTTTCGTCCCCGTTTTCAGCCTGGAAGAGGGGCTCATTGGATCGGAACACACAGGGGCCGTGAGCACTGAATCCGCTGCTCGTAAATGCCACGGGCAGCTCGGAAGCCACGCGACAGAGGCCTGGGCTGGCTGGCGGGAGGCCGGTCCGATGGTTCACTTGACGGAAGGTTTAGCCACCCGCCTTTGCCCAGCGTCTGTGCATCTCCTGATCGGGCTCCATCACCCACCTCTTTCCTCCTCCGCAAATACTTCCTCTGTGCCATCTGAATCACCTGTCATTGGCCCCATGCATCTTCAGCCGTTTTCAGAAGGGTTTTTTCCCTCCTATTTGTCTCCCTTGAAAACTGGCTTTTCCCCCCCAAACCCCAGCTGTGCCAACCCCAGATGACGAGTGTGCCATCTTCACTCCCCATCACCGCCTCTCAGAGCTGCTACCGCGCCCCTCGACCTCATGAAAGCCATTCCCTGCCGTGCGATGGCTGTCGTCTGCCCACTTTGCCACTCTCCCCATTACCCGCATCGTCACCCGCTTCATTCCTCCACTCCAGTGACTGTGACCACCTCAGAGATGGTGGCGTTGACCCCAGAGCACACCCCGATGACCTTTCTGCATGCAGATCTCCACCTCGGACCCCGGCTCTGTGAACCTGGCTTCCGGTGGCTGGGTGCCAGGGGGGATCCGGGGTGTAGGCGTCTGCTGGGGACGCTTCCGGTGAAATGCTCTATGTGCAAAGCATTGCCTTCGATGACCAAAAGTTTTCAGTAAAACTATAAAAAAGACACACTGTGGAACCGATTAGCTCAAAGTCGATGGGAGGAGGTCGAGGCCGGCAGGGCGGGGGAGGGGAGGGACAGACATTGGGTTTTGCGTCTGACTCTTACGGGTTTGGGTTAGTTCACGTGCATGTCCCTCACGGACCCACGGACCGTCTTGCGCACTGCACGTGTGTGGAATGGCGCGTGAACAAGGGCGTGTCGGCTGTCACGAGGGGAGGGACACGGGCGTGTCTCTAGGGACACTTGGGGCCATGTGCCACAGCCCTGCTGAGGGCGAGCTTGCCTCGCCTGCCAAGGCTGCCAGCTTCCAAGCCGACCACAAGCAAGGCGGGAGGCCGAGTCCTTGATCTGATGCCAACTCGAGGACCTTGCTGGGCCTCGGCACCAAGCCGGAGGGCAGGGCTGGGCCGTGCATGCCTTCTGGAAGATTCTCTTCGTCTTCTCAAGCAACGTGCTGAGCTCGGAACTACCATCTTAGTTCATCCTTGGCTCTCTGTTCTTTTCATCTGTGTTCCATAATCATTAGTCTTTAAATTATTTTCTATTTTCTTTCTCTTGGATCATTTTAAGGCTTTATTTGGGTAACCTTTTAATCCTGTTTAATGCCGTCTGGGTTGTTCATAACCTCAGTTTATGCTACTTCACTTTGCCTTTCCAGAGTTAAAAACTTTTTATGTTGTTTACTTATCCTTTTTAATTTCTTTCAAGACGCACTCCAGAAGCCTCGGGGGCTTGCATCTTTTACATTTGTTTGTACTGCTATGAGCTTCTTTTCTTTAAAGACTTTTTAGTTTATCAGAAAACGGACCCATGGCAGTAGCATGTGAGGACCAGCTGTGAGGCCCTCGCATGTGTCTTTGATCCGGCACAGCCTGTCCCTCCCACCTCCCCGTGAATATGAGGGAGGCGTTGGCAGCTGGGGACGAGCCTGCGCCGGAAGGAGTCACAGCAGCGTTTCTGCAGACTCTGGAGCCCATCCGCGTCCCCTTGAGCCCGTGAGGGCCCTCCTTGCAGAAACAGTTCCCGTCATGCTAGTGAGCGAGAGGTGGCCATGCCACCTAGGCCACCAGCCATGAACCACAGGTCGCCTTGCCCAGCGAGCCATGTTTCGCCCTCGCTCGGGACTCCCTGAGGGACAGCAGAGAGGGGGAAGCCCCTGAGGGCAGGACCGAGCCATCGCCTTGTCCAGCTGGCGTGGAGCGGCCTCGCCGGGGAGGAGGGGAACAGCCGACCGCACCGCGTGCTTCTCGCGCTTACGGCTTTTGTGGCAACCAGGGGTGAAGATGTGGCCAGGGGCGAGGGTCGTGCTGGTTAGCGGAGCATGACATCAGAGTCGGGGGCTCAGGAGGAGCAGCACCGGAGGGTCAGAGACAACACGGCTTGGGGTAAAGGCTGCTCCTTTTGACGTGAACCCAGAGCTGAGATTATCCACATTCTGTCAGAAGGCCCCCAAAGGCCCCCACTGCTGGAGGCGCTCTCAGTGGTCAGGCAGATGACAGTCTGCCCTGAGGGTCTTCGTTGGCCTATGTCCTCCAATGACCAATGGCTAAAAGCACCACGTGGCCCTGGCACTCAGGCAAAGCCTCTCAGGGCATCCCTGACATGGACACCACCTCGTCAAGGCTGGCCTGGTGATGGCCGCTGCCGTGTGGTCCACCTGCCTGTAGTCATGACCAGCCCTGACCTCCTGAGGCGGTGTCTCGAGGGACCAACTAACAACCCCAAGGCGGGCTGATGACCTTGGACCCTTTCCGCCGTGAGGGAACAGTGAGTTGTCCTTGGGACAGACGCTCACTGAGTTTGCCTGGCATTCCTGGTTGTCACATGCTGCCAGCACCGCCATCCGCAGACCTGCCGAATGCCTCATTCACTGTCCCACGTGCCCCACGACAGCGCTTCTAGCCGAGGGACTCACTGTGCAGTGAAGCAAGTGTCGCTGGTTTGATCACACGCCCCAAGAGGTGGAGAGTCGGCATCGGTGGCTGAGGTCACGGTGAGGTGACAAACGCCTCCGAGCACAATGACCTTTTATTTCTTCCTCGGGTCCAGCTTAGCCCGGCCTCAGGCTGACAGAAGTTCTACCTTAACAAACGCTTCCGCAGTTCCCGAGATAGGAAAGAGAGATAAGCGTGATTGTCACTTCCCACGTACATGTGGCCGGCACGTCAAGGCCCCGGCGGGCGAGGCAGGTGGGTTGCTGCGGGAGAGGAGAATCTGAACGCATGAGGCCGCCCCGCTGACCCACGCGAACGGCCTGCTCAAAACTTGGGTCTGCGCCGCCGGGGAGTGAGCGGCCCCTCGTGATCGTGGGGTGCCGCCCCGCAGGCTTTCCTCTGTACTTGTAGCTGGAGGCCAACGTACGGTGCTGTCGCTTCGTCACTATTACACAGGAGTCTGAGGACAGGGAGGTGGGAGGGCGTGAGTCACCGTCCGCGGACATCCCTGACGACCTGGTCGCGTTTGCCCCTGCGTCGCCACGGCGCTGGGACCTTCTGGGTTAGAGCCGTTGGTGCCCCAGGGAGGAGGGCCTCTTCCCGTCCTACGGCGACGGTTCCACCCACCGAGGAGGAAACGTGCTGCTTGGCCGTTCGGGGTTCCTCGTGAGACTCAGAGAAGTGGGTTATGGTGCCGCGTGGCGAACCTGACCCTTCTCGACCCTTCCTAGCCACGCCCACCTTGACTTCCTGCTTGGGTGACCAGTTCTCATCCCTCCTGGGCCAGTGCTGGCCAGGGCAGGAGATATGTCAGCATCCTTGGTTCATTGCCTGGCAGGACGCTGAATTATTCTTCCACCTGATACTGATGCCCGCTTCTCGGACTCCGATGAGACCCCACGTGGTGTGACTGAGTCCCCTCTTACGTCCCCGCCTGAGGCCGTCATTTGCCTCCGGTCCGGAGCTCAGCCCCAAGCCCCGTCTCCTGGCTGAGGTCTTAATTTTTGCCTGGCTCCTGCTCCCTCCAGGATCTCTGGGTCCTGGTTCCTCTGCTCCAGTCCCTGTCTGTGGATTACCTGAGCCAGGTGGATAAGGAGGACCAGCCCCGTCCCTGAGGGGAGCAGCTTGGTCCATTTGCAGATGGCTCTTCCTTCTGTGGCCTCATCTACTGGGATGTGTCTGAATACGCTTCTCTCATCTGCACTCAGGGCTGGGTCTTCCTGGCCTTGGCCAGCCACGGCTCCCTCCTCCCGAACTCTGCCGCCTCAGTGGCTGCTACCCTGTTCTCCAGCAAGCCTCGTGTCTGAGTCCTCGTGTCCTCTTGGTCGTAATCAGAAAGGGAAGCAGTGGGACAGGCTCAGGTAGACGTTGTCAGCCTCAGGGAAGAAGGTGGCAAGCGGGGCGTGTACAGGCTGAGGCAGCGTGTCGTCCTGGAAAGCACCTGGGCTGGGCGCGTGGGGAGGCGCGGGCTCCCGAGCGGGACGAACCGGTCTCAGCCCGGGCACTGACGGTCTGTGTGGCCCAAGGGAGCGTCCCAGCCTCTCCAAGCTTCAGTTTTCCCATCTGCAAAAGCTGTTCACTGAGCTAATGTTTGTGGAATGTTCTTTGTACTGCGAAGTTCGATATAATTTTTTACTTTAAACCTTTCGTGCATATTTGCTCTTGCTATTCTAGAATATTATTTTTCCTCATTATCCAAAGATATTATAAATATTACCATTAAAGCTGACAGGTAATTTGTATTCCTGTTAATTCACATCTTTGTTCAGAGTGAATAGCCTCATCGCACTCTATTTATTTATTTATTTTTTGGCTTAAAATTTTTTTAAAATAACAATTGACATTCGATATTGTATTAGTTTCAGGTGTACGACGTACTGATTAGACATTTATAGTACGTAGCGGTCACCCTGATAAGTCTAGCGCTCACTTGACGCCACATGCAGTTACTACAATATTATTGATCACATTCCCTATGCCGCGGATTCATCCCCATGACTAATTTTATAAGTACTAATTTGTACTTCTTAATCCCGTCTCAGTTTCCAGCTTGTTCCCTACCCCCGCTCCATCTGGCCGCCACCTACTTGTTCTCTGTATCCATGAGTTTGTTTCTGTTTTGTTTGTTCAGTTATTTCGTGAGATTCCACGTGTAAGTGAAACCACATGGCATTCGTCTTTCTCTGTGTGACTTAGTTCACTTCGCCTGATGCCCTCTAAGTCCGTCCATGTCGTTACAAATTACTTAAGTTTGGGGGTTTTGTTATTGCAAACGCAGCCACATTCGGTTGGTTCCGAAGCACTGACATGTTACAGAAGGTTCTGGTTTAGCTGAAAGGAAATCTGCTGGGGGATGGCAACACGATGACAGACAGCCCTGGCACCGTGACAGACGCTGAGCTGGAGATCAAAGGCGGAATTCAGCCATCCGCGGAAGCTGGCTTTGTGAGACTTAGCTG
>NW_011889321.1:64667-75310 GCF_000151845.1 Pteropus vampyrus
TTTTTTAAAATAACAATTGACATTCGATATTGTATTAGTTTCAGGTGTACGACGTACTGATTAGACATTTATAGTACGTAGCGGTCACCCTGATAAGTCTAGCGCTCACTTGACGCCACATGCACTTACTACAATATTATTGATCACATTCCCTATGCCGCGGATTCATCCCCATGACTAATTTTATAAGTACTAATTTGTACTTCTTAATCCCGTCTCAGTTTCCAGCTTGTTCCCTACCCCCGCTCCATCTGGCCGCCACCTACTTGTTCTCTGTATCCATGAGTTTGTTTCTGTTTTGTTTGTTCAGTTATTTCGTGAGATTCCATGTGTAAGTGAAACCACATGGCATTCGTCTTTCTCTGTGTGACTTAGTTCACTTCGCCTGATGCCCTCTAAGTCCGTCCATGTCGTTACAAATTACTTAAGTTTGGGGGTTTTGTTATTGCAAACGCAGCCACATTCGGTTGGTTCCGAAGCACTGACATGTTACAGAAGGTTCTGGTTTAGCTGAAAGGAAATCTGCTGGGGGATGGCAACACGATGACAGACAGCCCTGGCACCGTGACAGACGCTGAGCTGGAGATCAAAGGCGGAATTCAGCCATCCGCGGAAGCTGGCTTTGTGAGACTTAGCTGCGGCTCCTCTGTGGAGGGGGAGGGGGGACATCTGTCGCTGTGCTAGTCACGGAAGGTGTGTGGCCGAGCCGGGCTTGGCCGGCGGCGAGGTCACGTGCGTTCTTCCCCTGTGCCCTCACGATGGTTCCATCAGGACCGTGTGCCGGTGGAGAGGGACGCCAGACTTGCGGAGGGGGGCCATGAGGAGGAGGTTGCCATGGAGACGAAAGCACCAAGAACGCGCTTCAGGGATGAGGAGATGAAGCTCTGAGACCGGGTGCGGCCAGGTCCAGGTGACACATTCGATGAGGGAGGGGCGCCGGTCTGTTGCCTTTGACCCTAATTCGCCACATTTCACTCACCTCCAATTCGCTGCTCTGTGTGTTCAAACATGAGGTAGAGGGAACACGCCTCATCCTCACGTCCGGTCATCTCTGTGGTTACGGAATGGCGCTAAGCGGCAGGCTGGTGACGGGACGGGCATGAGAGGTGTCCTTCAGTGTGATCGGGTCCCTCCTTTCGTTGGTCAAACCACCTCGAAGATGCCAGAGCATGGCTTAAGCACTTTCATCCATACGAGGTGGGTTGCGGAGTGTGAAATTGGTTCTATGAAAAAAAAGCAAAATTAACTTCCTCTTGAGATCAGTGCTAACGTTTTCATCGGTATGAACTGTTCTTGACCTCCAAACTGCCCGCGTGTACTGTAGTAGGTGCGTTTTTAAGGAGGCGATTGTGACCAGAGAGAGCCTCGCCGAGGTCTGCTCCCGGACGGGCGGGGCTCCTGAGCTGGTCGAGGATGCCGAGGTGAGGAGCCTGGGTAATGTCGGGATTCCCCGGAGCTCACAGCGCGGGAGGGTGCACCTGTGGGTTTCACAGCCCACGTTCATTATCTCGGCCAAGTTGCTGCTGACCACAGCCCAGAGACACAAGCCGAGCGGATACAGTGTCACCGAGAGGACTCCGAAGACGCTCCGGGACACGTCCGCAGGCGGACAGAGCGGACCTGGTGATGGGACTCTGCTCTTTGATTCCGTATGCTTCTGCCGTATTCAAGATGGTAACTGCCATTCTGTGTAAGGCGACTGCTTTGAAATCATTCCCATCCCTGCCCTTCACTCAGCGGAAGGTCTGGGGAAAATAACCACTCCGATCACAGCTGCCGCTTCCCACAGAACTCATCTTTCTTTCGCGGGAGTTTGGCTGGGAAATGTGGTTGACAGAGAGTGTCATCTGTTCTTCATCAAGGCATGTGACAAGCTTGCACGGTCTACTTGTGGCTGCGTCGGACAAATATGGGGTGGAGGCTGCTATAATGAGGTGAATGACTAACTGGCTAACAGTGTCCAAAGGAACTGTTGACTCAGTAACCTAAAGATCTTTTCTTTTTGGTCTTTCTGTTGCACAACTGTCCCCAATTCTAGACTGTTCAGCATTTTTACCAGCGCCATGGACGGAAACACATAAGTCACGATTTTCATATTTATAGACTATGTGAAACTGGGGCGAAGAGTGACAAGACTTTGGGCAACAGGGGCCGAATCTGTAAAAATACATGTACTAAGCATAAATGTAAATTCTTTTATTTAGGTCTGCTCACCCAAAATCCCTCAAGTAAACTACATCCTGATATAGGATAAAAATATAGTAGTTTATTAGTATTATGTTACAAATATCTTAATGATTCTGATCCTTTCTGTGAGCACACGGTGGGGTGTGTTCATCCATCTGGCAGGTAGTGGGTCGAGACGGTGGATTCTGGCCAAGGAAAGAAAATGAGAGTTCTGTTCTGTTGAGAGAGTGAAAGCCATGTCCGTGCCTTCATCCTCCCCATGGTGAACACAAAGGCCCCGTGTTCTTGCAGGCACAGGTGTAGAACTGTGGAGGCTTCAGAAGCCTGAGTCCTTGAGTGACTACATGGAGCCGAGGCCCTCGCTGTACCATGTGGGACAGGTAATGTGAGTAAAAAATAAGTTTTTTTTTTTTTTTTGGTATTAAGCTCCTGAGATTTTTGAGTTGTTGGTTACTGAAGCATAACCTAACCCAGCACTTGAAAAATAATAAAGACCAGCTGATTTCTCACATTCAAAAAAGAAAAATATCTACATTTCTGCTAAATGCTATAGTTTGCAAGAACCTCAGTATAATCCTTATGTGTTCCTCTGTAGTGTTGCGCTTTGTAAGGAGAGAAATTATCTCATACATCTTTCCCCCCCCAAGCACCTGGAAGTGTTTAGTGCCTAATAAACATCAAGAACGGTCACTGAAAATTCCTTATGCTGGTTATTACCCAATAATAACTCAAGGGCTCAGATAGGACTTAGTGTCCTTTATTTCAATTTGCATTTTCTTATTTAAATTTCTCTGACGGCAGACATTATGATCACAGGAAAATCATTGGATTGACTAGATCAAATTTTAGCTAAAAATATTTTGGAGTATCTTATTTCTTCTGTGGTATAAGTCAGTTAAGAGAAATCTAGGCATATCACATGCTTCTATGAAACATGTGAAAATGGAAGTCGTTCTTCTAAACTTTAATTCTGTGGAGAGGAATTAAAGAACTTCTCACGAGTTTATTGCAAACTAATACAGCACAGCACCGAAACGTGCCAGATGTATTAAATAAAGATTGTGACCAGAGAGAGCCTCGCCGAGGTCTGCTCCCGGATGGGCGGGGCTCCTGAGCTGGTCGAGGATACATGTATTTTCCTCATGTTTAGGAAAACTTGAAATTAGTTATAACGGTTTTGTTTACTTAACTTTTCTATGCCTCAATTTCCACGTCTGTGAAATGGGGATAATTTCACAGTCGAAGCCACAAGGAAGCGGTGGAATCAGGTTTTTAAGATCATGGACTCCTGTCTGGGTTCTCTCCATGGGACTGTCACATATTTGTTGTTTACCTTTTGTAGTCAGACTCACGTTTACCTATCTCTTTTGTGCCTCGGTTTCCTCATCTGTAAAATAGGTTAATAGCACCTATTTGTAGGTTTGTTGGGAAAATTAAATGAGTAACTATTTCACGCACGACCTGGCACAAAGCTACGATCGTGTTAACTACCTCCTCTTCCGAAAAGTTTATTTAAAATATCGATTAGCACTTCTTCTTAGTACCACCCGTGTGCTTCCATTTTTTCATTCCTTTCATTATAATAAACTTTAGTGAACTCTAATTTTTTATGCAGTCTGTTTATATGCCGTGTCAAAACAAAGTCTCCTTCCGTCCACTTTTTCCATAACTGAAAATTAAGAAAATTATCAACTTCGAGTGTGGCGGCCAACTCGAAACGCTATGGAAGGGAAACAGTTCTTCTTAAAAAGGAGGCATGCTGCGTAAAAGTCCCCCAGCGGTCCCGAGCGCGTTCCAGATGAGGAAGGATTTATGGGCAGGATATCTGGGTCGGCCGGGCCTCAGTTAAACAGTGTGGCTGGATAGAAACCAGATGTTTGACCTTCGTCTCCGAGGTCCGCAGAGCACGCAGCAGGAGAGGTGAGTGAGAGGAGGGAGCGGGGCTGAGACCGGCCGTCAGGAGACCAGGGAGAAGCACATGTGGCACCGGGGACACGCAGCGACAGGGAGGAGGGCCGGAGCGAGGGGAGGAGGGAGGGCAGAGCCCGCGGGCAGGCACCGATGGGGATAAAACACCCTCCAAAGTCAACTCGTAAAACATTTCATCAGCCAGAAAACCTGGTGCTCGCTGAGAATATACGTTTTGTTTTCACACTGGTTCCCATGGAAACGAGCGGGAAAAATGCAGATGTTTTTATTAACTTGGAAGACAGAGACCGTATGTGTGTGTGAGCGTGTGCAAATATACACAATGTATTTCGAAATATATTTCAATGAAATACCTCTCCTCTTCCAATCGGATCTCAGAGAGACTCCAGGCTCCTACATGCTGAAAACGAGGTTGACTTTCAATGTGATTCTGGCAAAAAGAAAGAAATTGTAGTATATACTCTTCTTCATTGCCAAACCATCTAATATAAAGGAAATCAGAGTCTAGAACAGGATCTGGTCTATTTTGGCCCGTAGACTGTTTCCATACCGTCCACGGGTTAAGGGTTATTTTAAATATCTTTCAAGGGGTGTGGAAAAAAAAACAGAAAAAGCAAAAGAAGAATATGAAACAGCAGTGTGTGTAGCCCACAAAGCCCAAAATATTGACTGTCCGGTCTTTACAGAATAGTTTGCTAAGCCCCGACCCAGAGAATAGCGCCATTGCAAGTGAAGCCGGCGTATCTAATCGGCCAGCTTGATAATAATTGCTCCAAAAAAAAAGACAATTCTTAGACATAGTTTTACAGACAGACCCCCAGAGTGCCACTAGCATTGAGGTTCATGTGATCGTTTCATGCTAATCCACTGCACCCCATCCTCAGAAATAAGCAGCACGTGTTCGTGGAAAGGCAGGATGGAAGGTTCTCCCCGACCGTACCTCAGGGGAGCACATGACATCTGGGTGCATAGAGTCGTGTCAGCTCCCGAGTTCAGAGCGGGCTTTCACCTGTCAAACCTTGTGAAGGAGAATGAGCAATGAGCCTTGAAAAGTCACAGAAGAATGTATCCTGGGCTTTGGACGGACCTCAGCAATAAGGCATGCGAAGAGGGTCTGTCGCCAGATTACACCCTCGCTTAGACAAAACGGACGCAGGTCACATAACGACGGGAATAACGATACAATAAACAAAACAGTAATTAAGCTAATGGCAGCTGAAATCTGCGGGTGTGGATAGTGCGTCAGGCGTAGTGCGAAGCCTGGCCCCTGAATTACCATGTTTGAATCTCATAATGAGCTTGTGAGGATGAAGACACAGACTCAGAGGTCGAGAAACACCCCACGGCCAACGAGCTGCTACGAGGCAGAGCCACGGTCTGAGGATAGACTCCTGGCCAAGGCCTTGGTCGCTTCTTAAATGTAGGAAGGCCGGTGCACAGTGAAAATAAATCTTTGTTCCCCGTATTGTAACTCCTTTTTCCTTTGAGAAACCATGGTAATAAAACCCTGAGCACCGAGGTGTCCCCTGATCTTATTCCAGATCTTATTTTCCATGGAATCTGGATGTGCTGCACCAGGACATCATCAACGCCCTGGACGGAAGCCCTCTCCTTCTGGGACACGGCTTCTCGTTTTCACTGGTTGACAAGTCTGCTCCTTGCCGTGCAGCTCATCTGGCTGTACAATATGTACGCTTGACTCACTTGGAGATGAGATCTATTTACCAACACAGGCGCTTTCTTCTGTAACTGCTTCAGAATGGTCCCTTATCCAGGTAAGCGTGCAAAAGTCCAAAGGCGCCACTCGGCAGAGGCACTGCACGGGACACTGACTGTCCTCGAGGAGGGATGATTGTGACCGCAGGCGTGAGTCAGCCTGACGCACAGGGCTTTGCTCAAACAGGGAGGACAGTGGTGAGCTGGACAGCCAGGAGCCACATCTCTCTGGAATTTTGTTTGCACATTTTAAAACAAGAAGTGTCTTATCAGTTCTCACCTTTGCTCACACGTTAGTAACGTGTCTGACACCTACAAGGCTTTTTTTTTCTTTTTCTTTGTTTTTATGCTCTGAGAATATGATGCATCCAGGTGTGTTTTTTTTCCTCTTCAGTGCTTACCTTGTATTGTTGGATCTGTGATCTGATGCCTTTCGTTGTTTTAATAAATTTTTCTTCTGTGGTATAAGTCAGTTAAGAGAAATCTAGGCATATCACATGCTTCTATGAAACATGTGAAAATGGAAGTCGTTCTTCTAAACTTTAATTCTGTGGAGAGGAATTAAAGAACTTCTTACGAGTTTATTGCAAACTAATACAGTACAGCGCCGAAACGTGCCAGATGTATTAAATAAAGAGACAACGTTTATGAAAACTTGAAAATAGTTATAACGGTTTTATTTACTTAACTTTTCTATGCCTCAATTTCCACGTCTGTGAAATGGGGATAATTTCACAGTCGAGGCCACGAGGAAGCGGTGGAATCAGGTTTTTAAGATCATGGACTCCTGTCTGGGTTCTCTCCATGGGACTGTCACATATTTGTTGTTTACCTTTTGTAGTCAGACTCACGTTTACCTATCTCTTTTGTGCCTCGGTTTCCTCATCTGTAAAATAGGTTAATAGCACCTATTTGTAGGTTTGTTGGGAAAATTAAATGAGTAACTATTTCACACACGCCCTGGCACAAAGCTACGATCGTGTTAACTACCTCCTCTTCCGAAAAGTTTATTTAAAATATCGATTAGCACTTCTTCTTAGTACCACCCGTGTGCTTCCATTTTTTCATTCCTTTCATTATAATAAACTTTAGTGAACTCTAATTTTTTATGCAGTCTGTTTATATGCCGTGTCAAAACAAAGTCTCCTTCCGTCCGCTTTTTCCATAACTGAAAATTAAGAAAATTATCAACTTCGAGTGTGGCGGCCAACTCGAAACGCTATGGAAGGGAAACAGTTCTTCTTAAAAAGGAGGCATGCTGCGTAAAAGTCCCCCAGCGGTCCCGAGCGCGTTCCAGATGAGGAAGGATTTATGGGCAGGATATCTGGGTCGGCCGGGCCTCAGTTAAACAGTGTGGCTGGATAGAAACCAGATGTTTGACCTTCGTCTCCGAGGTCCGCAGAGCACGCAGCAGGAGAGGTGAGTGAGAGGAGGGAGCGGGGCTGAGACCGGCCGTCAGGAGACCAGGGAGAAGCACATGTGGCACCGGGGACACGCAGCGACAGGGAGGAGGGCCGGAGCGAGGGGAGGAGGGAGGGCAGAGCCCGCGGGCAGGCACCGATGGGGATAAAACACCCTCCAAAGTCAACTCGTAAAACATTTCATCAGCCAGAAAACCTGGTGCTCGCTGAGAATATACGTTTTGTTTTCACACTGGTTCCCATGGAAACGAGCGGGAAAAATGCAGATGTTTTTATTAACTTGGAAGACAGAGACCGTATGTGTGTGTGAGCGTGTGCAAATATACACAATGTATTTCGAAATATATTTCAATGAAATACCTCTCCTCTTCCAATCGGATCTCAGAGAGACTCCAGGCTCCTACATGCTGAAAACGAGGTTGACTTTCAATGTGATTCTGGCAAAAAGAAAGAAATTGTAGTATATACTCTTCTTCATTGCCAAACCATCTAATATAAAGGAAATCAGAGTCTAGAACAGGATCTGGTCTATTTTGGCCCGTAGACTGTTTCCATACCGTCCACGGGTTAAGGGTTATTTTAAATATCTTTCAAGGGGTGTGGAAAAAAAAACAGAAAAAGCAAAAGAAGAATATGAAACAGCAGTGTGTGTAGCCCACAAAGCCCAAAATATTGACTGTCCGGTCTTTACAGAATAGTTTGCTAAGCCCCGACCCAGAGAATAGCGCCATTGCAAGTGAAGCCGGCGTATCTAATCGGCCAGCTTGATAATAATTGCTCCAAAAAAAAAGACAATTCTTAGACATAGTTTTACAGACAGACCCCCAGAGTGCCACTAGCATTGAGGTTCATGTGATCGTTTCATGCTAATCCACTGCACTCCATCCTCAGAAATAAGCAGCACGTGTTCGTGGAAAGGCAGGATGGAAGGTTCTCCCCGACCGTACCTCAGGGGAGCACATGACATCCGGGTGCATAGAGTCGTGTCAGCTCCCGAGTTCAGAGCGGGCTTTCACCTGTCAAACCTAGTGAAGGAGAATGAGCAATGAGCCCTGAAAAGTCACAGAAGAATGTATCCTGGGCTTTGGACGGACCTCAGCAATAAGGCATGCGAAGAGGGTCTGTCGCCAGATTACACCCTCGCTTAGACAAAACGGACGCAGGTCAAATAATGATGGGAATAATGATACAATAAACAAAAACAGTAATTAAGCTAATGGCAGCTGAAATCTGCGGGTGTGGATAGTGCATCAGGCTTAGTGCGAAGCATGGCCCCTGAATTACCAGGTTTGAATCTCATAATGAGCTTGTGAGGATGAAGACACAGACTCAGAGGTCGAGAAACACCCCATGGCCAACGAGCTGCTACGAGGCAGAGCCACGGTCTGAGGATAGACTCCTGGCCAAGGCCTTGGTCGCTTCTTAAATGTAGGAAGGCCGGTGCACAGTGAAAATAAATCTTTGTTCCCCGTATTGTAACTCCTTTTTCCTTTGAGAAACCATGGTAATAAAACCCTGAGCACCGAGGTGTCCCCTGATCTTATTCCAGATCTTATTTTCCATGGAATCTGGATGTGCTGCACCAGGACATCATCAACGCCCTGGACGGAAGCCCTCTCCTTCTGGGACACGGCTTCTCGTTTTCACCGGCTGACAAGTCTGCTCCTTGCCGTGCAGCTCAGCTGGCTGTACAATACGTACGCTTGACTCACTTGGAGATGAGATCTATTTACCAACACAGGCGCTTTCTTCTGTAACTGCTTCAGAATGGTCCCTTATCCAGGTAAGCGTGCAAAAGTCCAAAGGCGCCACTCGGCTGAGGCACTGCACGGGACACTGACTGTCCTCGAGGAGGGATAATTGTGACCGCAGGCGTGAGTCAGCCTGACGCACAGGGCTTTGCTCAAACAGGGAGGACAGTGGTGAGCTGGACAGCCAGGAGCCACATCTCTCTGAAATTTTGTTTGCACATTTTAAAACAAGAAGTGTCTTATCAGTTCTCACCTTTGCTCATACGTTAGTAACGTGTCTGACACCTACAAGGTTTTTTTTTTCTTTTTCTTTGTTTTTATGTTCTGAGAATATGATGCATCCAGGTGTGTTTTTTTCCTCTTCAGTGCTTACCTTGTTTTGTTGGATCTGTGATCTAATGCCTTTCGTTGTTTTAATAAATTCTTGCCTATCATCACCTCAACTATTTCTTCTGGTTCTGTCTGTCTCTGTCTCTCACACGCTCTCTGCTTTTCCTAGGATGCCAATCACATGTGTGCTAGACTTTTTGATATTGTCCCATAGCTTTTGGGTTCTCTGACCAATTTTTTCTACTCTTTTTCTCTCTGTGTCATAGTCTGGTAATTTCCATTGAGCTACCTTTATGTCCAGTGCTTCCTTGGTGTGTCGAGCCTAGTAATAAGCCTGTGGAAGCTTTCTCTATATCTATTTTTTTCCGAGTGTTTCCAACTGACTCTTCAATAGTTTCTTTCTGCTGAAATTCTCCATCTGCTCATGCATGTTGTACTTTTGTTCACCCGTTCATTTATTCGTTCATGCATCTGGTGGATTTTTATGGAAAGCATCTTAATCCAGAATCTCTGCTGGGAGCTGAGAATTCAGCAGTGAACAAGCAGACATAATTCCGGCTCTCATTTCCAGTCTCACTGGGAGAAGAGATATTAAAACGAGTAAAAAGATCTCATGAGCATCATCGAGAAAGTGTTGGGTGCTCTGCCATCCTGACGCAGAGTCCTGAGCTAGTATAGGGGTCTCCCCTGGGATCTGAAGGCAGTGGAGACTGTGGAATTAGATCTCTTAGATCTGGGGGTCTTAGTGGACCGATGTTCTCGCTGTTGTGCTTTTGAAATTTACACCAAGTTGACACTGAAACCGCTTCCCCTTGACGGCCCGGCAGGGACACTAAGCACACGGTTCTGGGAGGCGTCTGCCTCTTCCGATGCATGACTTTGCCTCAAGAACCTGCTTTAGTGCCACCAAATTTTCTTCAACCGTGAGCCAGGAGACCAGGAGGGGTTCAGGGACGAGTGTCCAAGCAGAGGAGCAGCTTGTCCAAAGGTTGGGAGGGAGACCACTCACCAAGCTTTCAAAGGACTAAATGTCTCTACGCACTTATTAGAGTGAGCGAAACCCGGAACACTGACCGCACCTAATACAGGTGAGAAATTGCATCCGCGTCTGCAGGAATAACGAGGGGTCCAGATGCTCTGGAAGACAGTGCAGCAGCGTCTCACAGAACTGAACGCACGCTCGCCATGCGACCCGGCAACTTCGGGCTCTGGCATTTACCCAAAGCCGTTGAAAGTGTATGTCCACGAGAACTCTGCACGTGGATGTCACTCCGGCTTTATTCACAACTGTAGGTGATGGATAAATCAG
>NW_011889321.1:75870-79437 GCF_000151845.1 Pteropus vampyrus
GGAAAGCATCTTAATCCAGATTCTCTGCTGGGAGCTGAGAATTCAACAGTGAACAAGCAGACATAATTCCGGCTCTCATTTCCAGTCTCACTGGGAGAAGAGATATTAAAACGAGTAAAAAGATCTCATGAGCATCATCGAGAAAGTGTTGGGTGCTCTGCCATCCTGACGCAGGGTCCTGAGCTAGTATAGGGGTCTCCCCTGGGATCTGAAGGCAGTGGAGACTGTGGAATTAGATCTCTTAGATCTGGGGGTCTTAGTGGACCAATGTTCTCGCTGTTGTGCTTTTGAAATTTACACCACGTTGACACTGAAACCTGCTTCCCCTTGACGGCCCGGCAGGGACACTAAGCACACGGTTCTGGGAGGCGTCTGCCTCTTCTGATGCATGACTTTGCCTCAAGAACCTGCTTTAGTGCCACCAAATTTTCTTCAACCGTGAGCCAGGCGACCAGGAGGGGTTCAGGGACGAGTGTCCAAGCAGAGGAGCAGCTTGTCCAAAGGTCGGGAGGGAGACCACTCACCAAGCTTTCAAAGGACTAAATGTCTCTACGCACCTATTAGAGTGAGCGAAACCCGGAACACTGACCGCACCTAATACAGGTGAGAAATCGCATCCGCGTCTGCAGGAATAACGAGGGGTCCAGACGCTCTGGGAGACAGTGCAGGCGTCTCACAGAACTGAACGCACGCTCGCCATGCGACCCGGCAACTTCGGACTCTGGCGTTTACCCAAAGCCGTTGAAAGTGTATGTCCACGAGAACTCTGCACGTGGATGTCACTCCGGCTTTATTCACAACTGTAGGTGATGGATAAATCAGCTGTGGTCTGTCCAGACGATGGACTATTATTCAGCACTGAAAAGAAGTGAGCCGTCAAGCCGAGAAGAGACATGGTAGATTCTTAAGTGCTTATTACTAAGTGAAAGAAGCCAACTCGAAGAGGCCACATACCGTACGATTCCAACGTTATGATATTTTGGAAAAGGCAAAACTGTAGAGACAATAAAAAGATCGCTGGTTGCCAGGGGTTACAGGGTGGGGGGATGAACAGGCAGAGCGCAGGGGATTTTTAAGGCACTGAACCTGTTTCGTATAATGTAACAGTGGACACACGTCATCATACATTTGCTCAAACCCATAGAATGTCCAACATCAAGAGTGAACCCGAATGTGAACTCTGGCCTCCGGGTGGGGGCGGGGAGCGTGGACATCTCTACCTTCCTCTTAATTTTGCCGTGAACCTAAAACTGCTCTGAAACAAAGTCGTTGTTGTTTTTTTAAAGGCCGAAAGCAATCTAGAATGTTCGCAGCCTCATCCAGGGTAGACGAGGCCCTGTCCATCACAGCCGCGGGGAACCGCCGTGCTTCCTGAGGAGATCGGGGCTTCATCGAGCTCGCCCCTCCCCGTCTGCTCAGCCCCAGGTGCTTCTGCTACTCCGTTTAGATGCTATGATCCAGTTGGCCTCCCTCCCTCCCTCCCTCCCTCCCTGCTTCCCTCCCTTCCACAAATATGTGAACATCTGTCCCAAGCGATACAACAGTGAAAGAACAGATAAAAGTCCGTGTCCTCAGGGGACCTCTACTCCAGTTCGGGGTAATTCCATACGATCTCCACTGCACTAAGTGTAGGTGTCTTCTGCCTCACGGTGGATCCTGAAGACCTGCGCTTAGACCTTTGCTCCGGCCACTTTCTGTCTGGTTTATGTCACTTCACGTCCCTGAGTTTTAATTTGTAAAATGCCTGGGAGGATTGCTTTTCACAAAGTGTGCACGGCTCCACAAGTTAATGATATATTATTATCCGCCTAGACCTGGTTGAAACAGCAGACCTAACGAGCTTCGGGGCATTTAAACGGTGGTTGGATTTCCCAGTTCTGGAATCCAGCTCGCTGTGTGTGGGCTCCTTTGTCTCTGAGAGGAGACATGAGTGCTTTTCAAATCGAGGTCGAGGAACTTGGAAATGCATTTCCTGGGCTCACCCCCAAACCAGCCTGTCTTTGAGAAACCCTACCATCCAGAGCGGCTGCGTTTCTGAGTGAGCGGTGGTCACAGAGGCCTCCGGGTCCATCCGATGTCCTCCCTCGGGACCGTCACAGCCTTCTCGTTTTCATCATGGCTCACGCCCTCACTGAGTCAGATCCTTTTGGAAGCAAAATGATGTTCTATTTTATGTTGAACCTTTATGAGTAAAAGGACATTAAGCAACCCGAAGCTAAGGCAGGACCCCTTTGACCTGCACGCTGAGGGCAAGGTTTTCGTTGCTTGGTTTTAGTTGTTTCAAAGCTACGGGAATTTCACGATGATCTTGACTGCAGGGTATTAGATGGAGATGATTTTCTTCAGGCCGCTGGCCCTTGCTCGCCTAGGAATTCTCTCTGTCTTGGCTTTTTCTGATCTTCATCGTTACCTTGACCCACTTCTTATATGTCCATCGTTCTGCCTACTTTTCCCCACAAGACCTTGACTCCCGCCCCCAAGCTGGTGAGAGCCTCTGGGCTTTGCCCCCGTGATGTCAGACATTAGGAACTGTTGTGTTCAAGAAGATTTTAATTCACGTTATGCTTTGACTTCGCGTAAACAGGGCAATCGGAGGTCATCCTCTGAGTATTCCGATTTTCTGTCTAAAAATAATTATTGATTTGTGAAGATGGTAAGAACCTCAATCTTTTTGACCAGTTAGAATACCAATGTTATACGTTATTCTCTATTTTGGAAGAAAAAAGGAAAGGACGATCGACATGCGGAGCTTCTCCATGTGACAGGCATTGATCGTGCAGTTACCGAAGGGACGCGCTCTGGGCGCCGAGGACGCTGCTGTGGATGAGATGGACTCAGCCGCTGTCTTCGTGGAGCTTCTCTCATCGGGGACATTCATTAAAAATGGAACACACCGATGAGGCCAGCGCCCTTCAGCTCCAATCGTGCGTGCTCGACGCTCTGCTCCTGAGGCGGCCCAGAGTTGCGCCCTGGAGGTGTCACCCGGGTGCGGGAGCGGGCACACGCCTTAGGTGCTCCTCAGCATGGGGCGAGACAGAAAGCTTATTTGACGAACCCCTGAATTCAGTGACCCAGAAACGCACTCCCACTTCCTCCTCATTAACCGAGGTGTTGCACAGACCCACAGACCCCCAGAAAGGGCTGAACACCCCGTCTGGAGAACCTCCGTGTGCGTAAGGCCTCTCGATAATAGAGCTGTCCGCGCCCGCTGACAAGCTGGCCAGGGATTATTGGTCGTCTCATACGGTTGAGCAGAAACACAGCTTCGGGGATTCACCGTGTGAAGACCCTATTCTATCTGCGATGGGGGTTTAAAAACAAATTTGAGGTGAAAACTTATGGGAAAAAGGAATGACCTACATTACATCGCCGGAATAAGAAAGTCTCAGTGAACTCAAGTGCATGTTGTCCAGGATGCGTGTTGTCCAGAGGGAGTGTCTCCCGACTCAGGCACGTGGGGGTGACTTCCTCCGACACTGTGGGTCAGCCGGCGGATCACGGCCAACTTTTCATCTCCAGCCATTGTCGTGGGGCACGCAGGCTTTCCTGCGAGATACGGATGGCGGG
>NW_011889321.1:80062-83019 GCF_000151845.1 Pteropus vampyrus
CTCAGCCGCTGTCTTCGTGGAGCTTCTCTCATCGGGGACATTCATTAAAAATGGAACACACCGATGAGGCCAGCGCCCTTCAGCTCCAATCGTGCATGCTCGACGCTCTGCTCCTGAGGCGGCCCAGAGTCGCGCCCTGGAGGTGTCACCCGGGTGCGGGAGCGGGCACACACCTTAGGTGCTCCTCAGCATGGGGCGAGACAGAGAGCTTATTTGACAAACCCCTGAATTCAGTGACCCAGAAACGCACTCCCACTTCCTCCTCGTTAACCGAGGTGTTGCACAGACCCACAGACCCCCAGAAAGGGCTGAACACCCCGTCTGGAGAACCTCCGTGTGCATAAGGCCTCTTGATAATAGAGCTGCCCCGCCCGCTGACAAGCTGGCCAGGGATTATTGGTCGTCTCATACGGTTGAGCAGAAACACAGCTTCGGGGATTTACCGTGTGAAGACCCTATTCTATCTGCGATGGGGGTTTAAAAACAAATTTGAGGTGAAGACTTATGGGAAAAAGGAATGACCTACATTACATCGCCGGAATAAGAAAGTCTCAGTGAACTCAAGTGCATGTTGTCCAGGATGCGCGTTGTCCAGAGGGAGTGTCTCCCCGCTCAGGCACAAGGGAGTGACTTCCTCCGACACTGTGGGTCAGCCGGCGGATCACGGCCAACTTTTCATCTCCAGCCATTGTCGTGGGGCACGCAGGCTTTCCTGCGAGATACGGATGGCGGGAAGCTGTCGCGGTTTGTGCCGAGGGCTACCCAAGACCTTCTGCGCATGGGAAGAGCGTTATCTGACGCGGGGTGGAGGGACGCGGGGTGGAGGGACGTGGGGTGGAGGGACACGGGGTGGAGGGACACGGGTTGGAGGGACGCGGGGTGGAGGGACGCAGGGTGGAGGGACATGGGGTGGAGGGACGCGGGTTGGAGGGACGCGCTCTCTGGCCTTGTCATTTACTGCTCTTCCCGACCAGATCCTCCCCCACATGCACAATACTAGGGTCGTGTTCCCGCTCGTTATGAACGTGTATGGAAATATATATATTTTAATTCAAGTGCAAAAATTGACATTCGTCCCGTCTCAGTCCCGTCCAGCTGGTCCAGGCTCGCGCTCCCAGTTTCCCACGCCATGCGGCCTGCGGGCCGGCGTGAACTCGAAGCCTCTCCCAGCTCTAACTTCCCCCGGTGCCGTGCTGCTGGGACCCGGCCGTGACCTGGCCTGCGACGCGGAAGGTCCTGTGAGATGAGGACACGATTCTGCTGAAGACCGTCTCCTGGGACCACCGCTGAGTGAGGACAGAGAAATCTCGGGGACGGGAACTGCTCCTGGTTTAACTTCAGTGTGCGCTCAAGTTTCTGGCTCGGAACAAGCGGACGCACCAGCAGCCGGCGCTGTACGGACTCCAAGGCTGGCGTCTGACGCGCAGGGCCATCCCCAGGGTGCACACTGCCCCCGCGGGCCCCTGTCCCCGCCACCCACAGACCTCTCGCCTCCCTCCGTTTCAGCCCCTCACCTGGCGCTGGTGCAGACCGCGGACCTGCGTCTGTGTCCTCGTCTCTTGTCCTCTCCAGACACCTGTCACTGCCCAGCTGTGTCTGGCGGAGCCTCACCTCCTATCCGCGGTAAATAACTGGCACCATCAGGCTTCCTGCCCATGGAGCAGGCTTTTCCCCAGATAACTGATGCTCTCCGTGTAGCCACATCCCGTGGATATATCTGGTGTCGTCTTACCCAAACCACGGGTGGCTTTCAGAACCCTCGGCCGCCTCGAAAACCTTCCCGCCGTCAGCGGCCACACCTCTGCCCTCCCCTGCTTTCCTCCCATTCGCCGCAGGGGATTCGCCGCCCGGCCTGGGCTGCGTGTGTCTCTGAGCCTCTCTGGCGCATCCCCGCACGGGGGTGCAGCATGCGTGCCATGCCATTCCTGGGGACCCCGGGCTCTGGGAGGGCGGGGCAGACGGTGGAGCTGGGACCGGCCTTCAGAGCCAGGAGGCAGTGAGAAGTAACATGACAGGGTCTCGCCTTCAGCTGAAAGGCAAAGGGCCCCAGAGGAAGGGGCAGGATGTCGGCGTGCAAACGTCGCTCGCACGTGCAGCGTGTGCCACGACGTAAAGGCCCGATTGGTACTGGAATGCACCGCGGCACAGTTGTCAGAGTGATATGCAGCAGGCAGACTTCCTTCCTTAAAATTGTTCTCTTGGAGGTGGTCATCAAACGAACACTGGTCAGCATTTCGGTGGTCACCGGGTGTGGCACGGGAGGTGGTGAGAGGCGCTGGTTCCCTTTTATGGAGGGGAGGACCCTCTTTCTGAGCAGATTGTTTGCATGGAGTCTTACGGGTCCCCTCCCATTGGCGGGACCCAACCTTCTCCCTGGACTGGGACACAAGAGGGGGTCCCAGGCCCAGGATCGCCAGATCTGAGGGGGGTGAGTGTGCTCCCTCCTCTCCCAGACTGGACGCTGTGGCCTCTAGGGACTCGGCCAACTGGCAGAAAGAGGCTAATTCCTTCCCCACTCGGCAGCCAAGCACCCAGAATGGAAAAAGAATTCAAACATCAATTTACAGCTTTGCAACCAGCCTGTTACAGATGGACGTGGGCGAGCCCCAGGGAACGCAGCCGCTTCGTAGCCTCTGATCATGGGGAGCAAGAGTCACATTTACTGTAGCCCCCTCCCACTTACCCATGGGGACCTGTTCCAAGACCCCCAATGGGTGCTTGAAACCGCACATAGTACTGATCCCTATAGATACTATGGTTTTACCTATACATACAATCCTATGATAAAGCTTAATTTATAAATTTGGTATAGTAAGAGATTAGCAATAACCAGTAATGAAATAGGACACTTATATAACGACATGCTGTAATGAGTGTTATGTAAATGTGGTGTCTCTCGTTTCTCTCTCCCTGATAAAGGACCTGATAACCGAGATGGCTACTCAGTGGAGAATGGC
>NW_011889321.1:83869-86045 GCF_000151845.1 Pteropus vampyrus
TTTCGATAGCCTGCCTTTTATTTTTCGTTCTGTGTTTTTTTAAAAAGTGTCATGATTTACAGAAGTTTTTGCTTTTCTCCTCTTAAGATTATACTCTGGATATTGACGTTATGACTATTCTTTATTCTGTTTTTAAAGAAAATTATAATATTTGTATGTTCTACACACAATTAAAATATTATTATATTAAGATTTTGTGTTTTTCTTCACCTAACATGCCATTAAATTGGCTACGGCTTATCGCCGAGCCAACGACCGTCATTAATATTTGGGGTAAAATCTTCGAGTATTTGTTCATCGATGTTTTTAGAAATGCGCTACTTTTTTTGTTGTTGTTTTGAAACTTAGGTCGGAAGGGAAGAACCTCCTCCAGCCATCGGTCACTACCCCGCGTGATTCATGGTCGCACGGAATCCCGTTACTTGGCTCTTCGATTATTTATTTATCTTTGGTCATGTAGATTTCTTCCGAATTCTATTATGAGACCAGTGAGGTGACTGACAAGTTCATCTATGTGACTAAGTGGCCCTTAGGACAGTTCCTCATCTATGTGACTGAGTGGCCCTTAGGACAGTTCCTCATCTATGTGACTGAGTGGCCCTTAGGACAGTTTCTTATTGAGCGGCCTTTTGAGTGGCCAGAGGGCACGTGACCGGGCAGGGGTCTAGACACTGATGCCAGCCGCCCCCCGCCCCTCGCTCTCGGGAGCAGCCACGCGTCTGTCCTCTTTGCTGTCAAGGATGTTTCTCCATCTTCTTTCCTTCTTTCCCCTCGTATTTCGGAAACAATCATTTCAACGATTTTAAACCGAGTCCGATAAGTTCAAATACTTTTTCGTATATTTATTGGCCTCTTCCACGTCTTCTTTGGAATTCCTCAAATATCCTACCTTTTTTTAAAGATTGGTACATACTTCTCCTTTTGTTAATGATTTGTAAAAGTTTCAGAAAATCCGACCTTTTCCGCTGATCTCGGAACAATGTCTTTCCACTCATTATTTGTCTTTCAAGTTGACTATGGTGTTTGTAGACTTGCGAAACAATGTTTTTTTTGTTTTTGTTTTTTAATACGGCAAATTATTCTCTTGACGGTTTTCGCCTGAGGCTTTGCTTAGAGAAGCCTTCGTCACCCTCAGATATTATAAAGTCGACCAGTTCTTCCACAATGATTTGTGTTTCTCTTGTAATCCATTTAATTATTTAATCCATTTAATTTAATTTATTCTAAGGCAGATAGAGAAGCAAGGACATAATTTGCAGGTCTAGTGTGAAACGGGAATCTTTATTGGCAAATAGTCCGTTTTCCTGCTTGTAGACATGATGTCAATTTTAAGTATCACATTTCTCTCTTTTCTGTTTGTATGAGAAACCAATTCACGCCGGAGCTGGTGCCAATCGAGAGGCACCAAGGACAGGCTCCTGGTCCCATAGGACCGACAGCACGTCTTGTTCCGGGGTCAGGGAGAGGAACGGAGGATGGCGAAGGTTGGGTCAGGGACCAGCGCCAGCTCTGGGAGTGATCCGAGTCTCACTCTACCAGCTCTGTGGCTTTGGGCAAGTGTCAGGCCCCAGGGATCGGCCTGTCTGCTCTGAGTCAGCACCGTGGTGTGGATGCCAAAACCAGTAGCCGCGGAGGCGGGCGTGAGAGTCTGCCCCGAGGATGCGGGGCGGGCCCCGTGAGTCCGGCCAGGCCTGCTCCGGCCCACCTGAGCGTTCGCGTGGCCCCAGCGTCATCCTTCTGAGACAGGGTCTTAAATACGGGCCTGCGGGTGACGTCCGGCCCCATAACCTGTTTATCCTGCCCAGAGTTGGTCTATGCGTAATGATTTTTGTTTGGTTGGTTTACCATTAAATTAGTTGGCGAGGTTTAAAAATCACAAAAGCCTTGATTTCACATTTCTCTTTAAAACAGACCGAGATCTGCGGACGCCGAGCCACGGCCACGATTGTCGGTTAGTGGGGCGGGAGCTGGTCGTTCGCCACAGGACCCGTCCCGCTCTGCACAGAGGCAAGCTGCCTTTGGCCATCGTTTCGCTGTCATTTCTCCTGTAGTGAAAAAAGGACAAGACAAGGAGATATTTCTTCATCCTCTGTGCTCTATTAAAACTGCAAAAATGAAACAAACAAAACAAAACAAAAAACAAACAAGAAGACTATAGGTCCAGGAAGAAAAATCA
>NW_011889321.1:86095-89593 GCF_000151845.1 Pteropus vampyrus
GTAGACATGATGTCAATTTTAAGTATCACATTTCTCTCTTTTCTGTTTGTATGAGAAACCAATTCACGCCGGAGCTGGTGCCAATCGAGAGGCACCAAGGACAGGCTCCTGGTCCCATAGGACCGACAGCACGTCTTGTTCCGGGGTCAGGGAGAGGAACGGAGGATGGCGAAGGTTGGGTCAGGGACCAGCGCCAGCTCTGGGAGTGATCCGAGTCTCACTCTACCAGCTCTGTGGCTTTGGGCAAGTGTCAGGCCCCAGGGATCGGCCTGTCTGCTCTGAGTCAGCACCGTGGTGTGGATGCCAAAACCAGTAGCCGCGGAGGCGGGCGTGAGAGTCTGCCCCGAGGATGCGGGGCGGGCCCCGTGAGTCCGGCCAGGCCTGCTCCGGCCCACCTGAGCGTTCACGTGGCCCCAGCGTCATCCTTCTGAGACAGGGTCTTAAATACGGGCCTGCGGGTGACGTCCGGCCCCATAACCTGTTTATCCTGCCCAGAGTTGGTCTATGCGTAATGATTTTTGTTTGGTTGGTTTATCATTAAATTAGTTGGCGAGGTTTAAAAATCACAAAAGCCTTGATTTCACATTTCTCTTTAAAACAGACCGAGATCTGCGGACGCCGAGCCACAGCCACGATTGTCGGTTAGTGGGGCGGGAGCTGGTCGTTCGCCACAGGACCCGTCCCGCTCTGCACGGAGGCAAGCTGCCTTCGGCCATCGTTTCGCTGTCATTTCTCCTGTAGTGAAAAAAGGACAAGACAAGGAGATATTTCTTCATCCTCTGTGCTCTATTAAAACTGCAAAAATGAAACAAACAAAACAAAACAAAAAACAAACAAGAAGACTATAGGTCCAGGAAGAAAAATCACAGCAAACCAATCGATGGAAAAAAATAAAATTCTATACGTTTAATTCTCAGGGAAAGCGTATCTGTACAGAGTGAATTCAAATTAAGAAAGCATTAGAAAATGAGTAATATTAGTTAGATCTATGATCAATACAAGAAAGATGATTTCATTTTAGAGTCAAAATTGAAGAAATACAAATGGAACAAGAAATAGTCTTGTATTCCATTGTTCGTTTGAAATTGATTACTCTCTTGATTTGGAATAAATGGTTCAGAAAAATTAAAGTTTTGATGTGTTCCCTGGTGGTGGCTTTTCTGCCTGGCTCCTGGGGACATTGAGGTTGTGACCTTGGGATAAGGGGTCCTGGAGGAGGGCACGTTCCTGCTCGGACGGCTGCAGCCTGAAGCCCAGAACATGCGTGACCAGTGGTTGAGCCTGGGACCCAACCGAGCACCTTCCCAGCGGGCGGGGCGGGATCTGGATGGGGAGGGGCACGTCCCGATGGGTGACGGGCACCCATGAGTGATGCCCGCTGCGCCCGACACAAAACCCCAGGAGAGGGAAGACCGTCCACACACGCCTGGGTTTTCTGGTTCTCTCGGCCCGGGTCCGAGCGGGACTAGCTGCTCCAGGACCGGGACAAGCCCAGAAGCTCGGTCAGTGTGGGGCGGGGGCTCGGGGGGCAGCATGGCGTCTGACAGCAGGGGTTGGGGAGCGGCAAGCAGCCCGGTGGACGGAACAGGTTGATTAGGTTAATACTTTTTAAACCATAAACTTCAATTTGTGGGACAGTTTTGCATTTGGAGAAGCGTCGAGACCGTGGTGTCTCGGGCTGGCCGGGCGGCTTACGGAGCTCACGTTTGTTTTCTCACAGGTGTGGAGGCTCTAAGTCCAAGGTCACGGTGCCAGGGTGGCAGCCTCCGGACGGAGCTCTGTCCCTGGCTGGCAGACGGCCGCCTCCTCTCTGTGCCCACACATGGCGGAGGGAGACAGCGCACCCTGTCACAAGGCCACGGTCCTGGAGGACGCGATCCCGGCCCGATGACCCCGTTTAACCTCAGTCACCTCCTGACAGCCCCATGTCCAGACACGGTGCCGGTGACATCGGGGGTCAGTGTTCCCACGTGGGAATTTTAAGGGGACACGATTCAGCCCGCGGCAGCCGTACAGAGTCCCCGAGCCGCCTGTGTCTCCCGAGGCCAGGGTCTTACCTTAGTCCAGGTGCGTCCGTCTCGGTTGACGGACGAGCGAGGCCACATTTTTATTAATAAAAGTCCGAGCTTTAGTCAGAGTCCCCGGTCTTGCCCTGTTTCTGCGCCAGGACCCACACGACACGGAGTCTTCACGTGTCCTTAGGCGCCTCTGAGCTGAGACGGTTTCTCAGACATTCCGCACCCATTTTCTCTCGATTCCCCGCCAGTGTTGAGGCGCGTCGGCCGGCCCAGGGATTTTGCAGACGGTCCCTCCGCTGGGGCCCGGCCGACGCGTTTCTCCTGCTTCGACTGGGGTTGGGCGGTTCCGAGGGGAGACCCTAGACGTCAAGGGCCTTTTTCGCCACAGCACGCCAGGGCGCACGCTGCCGGCGTGACTCATGGCCTCGGCACCGGGCCGCGGCCCTGCCGGTGGTGGCTCCACCTTAGGGACAGCCCCCCACCCCGCACTCTTTGGAAGGGAGCCCCGCGCGGCCCTCACTGGCCGGCTGGACTCGCGCCCCGTCTCGTCGGGGACAAACGCGCTCCTTAAACCGCCGGGAGCTCTGCGGGGGCATCGGCGCTGTCTGCCGCTTGTTTTCTGTATCAGTACGGACAGCGACTTCTGTGCTTCGGGTTACAATCCCACGCGGCTTTATTTTGTGGTTCAAATCGTGGCCGTCGGGAGCTCTCGCCGTCGGCTCCCGGGCCCGTCTGCGGACCTGCCGTCGTTCGTTTGCTCCTGTTCCCCGTTGTCAGGTTTGAGCAGCGCCTCTTCTCCTGCGCTACGGGACGCTCCAGGCCCATCTTGCGTGTTTCCTGCCCCCGATCTCGAGTCGGCCATTTCTCCCAGGAGCCCTGGTTCCTTTTACCGAAGGGCGGTTTTCGAAACCGAGACTCAGGGATGAGCACAGGTTGTTCTTTTAAACGACGGTTTTAAATTTCCATCTATGTTCTTAACTAGAGATAATTCATTTAAACATGTCGAGTCTCCCCTTCGTTTCCACTATTACGAACTGGGTTCAGCGAATTCCATACACAGGTATAATGGCCGACTTTTTAAAGAATCGACTTCGAATCTCTTCTCACAATAACAACCTGTAAAGCGCGTGGATCTGTCACCTTTGGTTGTAGAAACAGAGGTGTGTGCGAGTGGCTATTGAGTCCTCTGGCCACAGAGGGTCGCTCAGCTCTTCCTGTCCACTCCCCGCAGCCAGGACGGCTCCCCCTGGAAGCGGGCGGGCTGCGGACCTCGCTCTGGCCTGCGGCTCCCACGAGACACCCCTCCACCGCCACCCCTCTCCCCTAAGCATCGCGTCTGCTTTTCGTCACCTAACGGGGAGCAAGCAAGTAGTGACCCACGCGGTGTCCGAATGGCCACAGCCTCGGAGGCGCCTCACTCAGCGCAGGAGTGGACGCCTGGTTTGGTTACCGTGTGGAACAGATGGGGTTCGCTCCTCAC
>NW_011889321.1:91037-92227 GCF_000151845.1 Pteropus vampyrus
ACGTTTCCTTTTATAGGCAACAGTTCTGAGGGGAGAAAAAGTACAATTTTGAAAATTTGAAAAATCAGCATTGAGTAAACAAGACTCTGGATCTGAAACATTCTTGGTTGATTTATGTATTCAGTTCCCATGTGTCTTTCGTTCCGTGGCATCCGTGCCGCAGGGCTGACTGTGCGCTCGGATCACAGCCCAGGAGAGCAGGGACACGTGGGGCCCAGGGTCGAGCTGCTGTCCTGATGTGGGCCCTGCTGGCTTGGAGGCTGTGGGCTCCGAGGTGACAGTGCTTCAATCAAGGGACATAACAGTGACGAAGAGACTGCCACGTGCATGGCCAGGGGTCTGCTGGCCGGAGTTATTGATTCCGATCGTCAGGGGGAAGGGGGGTCCCTGCCACCCGGTGGGGCACCCAGGGGCTGCTCTGAGGGCCACTTAGTACTTCCGAGTAAGCGCTAATACTGCGGCTTAATGGAAAACTGGAGAAGCCAAAGGAAAGACAGGGTGACAGAGGCCGCAGGCGCTGGGCGGTGGCGGCTGGGCTTGGTTCCCACTGCACGGGGGGCCCAGCGCCGCCCGGAGCAGCGGAAGGGAGAGCCCTGGACCTTGATGCGGCTTCGGGACAAATGGCAGAAACAAGGATTGTAGGCATTTTGTGTACATTTTCTATTTGCTCATGACATATAAGTATTTTTTCTATATGTGAATCATTTTTCGTTCTCTTCCCCATTTTTATTTTATGTACATATGGTTGGAAACTCATTTGATAATTTATGTGACGACCGAGGTGAGCTGGCAACTGGATCGGAGGCAAGGTGAGCACAGCCAGCGGCTGACGTGCCACACACAGGGGCGTCGCGCCTCCTCCCAGTGGGGGGGGGCTTCCTCGCGTCTCAGACGCCCCACTGTGTCCGCCAGGTGCACGGGTAGAGCTGCTGGCCGGTGTCCGAGGGCGCTGCCGGGTAGGAGGCGTGGACGAAGCCACGCAGCCTGAGGGCGGGCCGTGCCAGCTGCTGCCCGCCAGCTCCAAATTTGCCCTCGTGGACCCTTTAGATGGTTTCCCCGGGCCAGCTCGTGCAATATTCATGGGTAGCGGCCCCCGGGGAGACATTGCTGGAGGAGGGGGTCTTTGTCCCTGGTCCTGGGGGTCCTCCTGGCAGACTCCCGCAGCGAATGTGGCCTCCCCAGCCAGCCTG
>NW_011889321.1:94472-95300 GCF_000151845.1 Pteropus vampyrus
TTGGGAAGCTGCCTCCGGGCTCGGGGCCATTTCCACACTGGCAGGGAGAGGGGTCAGGATCTCGTCCAGCCGGGGGCGGTGTTACCTGGGGTTCCCGCCCAGATTCCTCGTAGAGAACCCCACCCTGGACAGACGGGGGGGTAGAACAAGCCCGGGTTCCGCTTGCCAAGGGCACACATAGCCCCAGCGATGTGCAAACTACCACGTCCGCCTCCTCAGGCCATGAGGGAACAGGCGACCCGGCTTCTGAAGGACGCCCCGCCATGCGCATTTCAGGGGTCGGCCTGGAAGGCAAGGAAGAGGCCCGGAGTGTGCTGAGGAGTCACCGTGGCAGAAGGCCACGAGCAAGGCCAAGCGGGGGGAGGAGGGACGCGGGCCCATGCGGGGGGCGAGGGCTTCGCAGTTCTCATGTGGTCAGGGACAGGTCCCCTGGGGTTCGGAGGATTTGCGGAGACCCTGCCATGCCTCAGTCCTCAGACCCCGCGTGGACTGCGCCAACCGCCCTAGGCCCTGGGGCGTCCCTCACGATCGGGCTAGATTCCGACATTTCCTGGAAGGAAGCAGGTCACCCAGCGAGGTGGCTGGGGACACTCGTCCCCTAACTCCCAGGCACGCTGGGAGAGCCGGCGCCCACCTGCCACCTCACGGCGCGCCGACTGCCTCGGTTCCCGCTCTCCACGATCTCTGGACCCCAGAGAAGGGAGCACGTTGGTGACACCAGGGACACGTGTGGTCTTGGGGGCGGGATGGTTCCGTTCATTCCGGCCACGGTCTCTTGACCGCCAGCGTGTGGCCGGCTCTGGGCCTGCGCTTCGCGCCTGCTGGCCG
>NW_011889321.1:99774-116856 GCF_000151845.1 Pteropus vampyrus
GGACAGAGATTTGAGGAGTGACGAGAGCTGCACCAGAGGGTTCTCTGGGTGTGGGCACAGGGCAGAGGGCCTGGGCCAGGCTGGGGGACGGCAGGGGACGGCAGGGTGACGGTCAGCAGGGAGGCAGCCCGGCGTGCAGAGCCGAGCCAGAAAGGAGCAGACCGGCTTCGGGACGGGCACAGCCCTGCCAGGCTCTGCCTTCACTCTGTCACCAGACGGCCTGGCCCAGCTGAACTTCTGCCACCAGGCTGCCACACTCACACGTTTGTCAGCTGTCTCTGGGATGTGTCAGCTTCCTTTTGTTTCATGATGGCGAAACTCACACTTGGCTCCCCACGAAATTTGAAAATAGGACTGCGGTGCCTTAGCAACGCTGGCTTGCGTTTGCGCCCGTGTGTTTTTCCTTTTAAGACCAGTCAATCACGGGTGGCTCCCCGCTGCGACCGAGTACCGCCTGCCCCTCCTTCCTGCCAGGTCGTGTTCCCTCGGAGGGGGCTCAGACGCAGTCGCTTCCCCCCAGGGCTCGGTCTGGCGGGGAGCCAAGCGGACGCTCGGGGCAGGACCCCTGACCGTGACCGTGGCCGGGCCGTGGGCGTTCACAGTCTCCAGGATCGGTGGCAGCAGCATGGGAGGAACGCCACGTGCAGGGCAGGAGGCCCGTAGCTGATGGCCGCTGGGGCATGGCCCGGCAGTCGCTGGGAGGGGCTGGGCTGGGCCGGGGAGGCCAGCGAGGGGGCGTTTGTGAGGACACCGAGGCAGCAGGTTCCTAATGTCAGAGGGGAGGCCGTCCCGCCGGGGACTGGCGGTTTCCTGAGGCCTCTGAAGGATTTGATGAGAGTGATGACCTCCGTGACCTGGCCCGTCAAAGGAGCCACGGGACGCAGAGTCAGACCCCGGCGCTCATTGTGCCGTTGACAGGACGTGTTCCTAGTCCTACTATTTCCGTCATCATCCGACACAGCTGTGACTGTGCCGGACCCGCCGGGCGGGGGCCTCCCAGGGGAAACGCGTCCTGGTCAGGACTCAGGGGCCACTAAGCGGCCAGAAGAGCCCGCTGCCCTCTTCATGCCCGTCCCGTCCTCCTGCAAAGCCGGGAGGGAAGGACGCGGACACCTCGGCTCGCTGGCCACTTTTATGAAGATCCCTGTCGCTTTGTGTCCAAACCGAAGAGAGCTTCTGTTTCCTTCCACTGACGGGGAACGGCCCCTGAGTCGCCATCTCGCCAGGAACGCACGTCCTTGTCCCTCGGCTTGAAAAATCCAACCGGCAAAACCCCGGCTGCTGTCGTGCTGCGTGTCTTTTAAAGCGCACGCGGGGCTGACGCACGGCCCCCCCCCAGGCGGGAGCGAGCGCTGTCTTCGGGCGGTGAGGACAGACGGGGCGTGCTCGCCCACGCGGCGCTCCCCTGCCACCTGGTCGCGACGTTCTCACATTCGAAGGTTCTGCCGAGACAGGTGCGCGTGAGTGTGCGTGCGCGTGTGTCTGCGTGTGCGTGTGTGAGTGTGTGTGCGTGTGTGAGTGTGAGTGCACGTGCGTGAGTGTGCTTGTGCGTGCGTGCGTGAGTGTGCATGTGTGTGCGCGTGTGTGAGTGTACGTGTGCGTGTGCATCTATGTGTGTGTGCGTGTGCGAGTGTGTGAGTGTGAGTGCACATGCGTGAGTGTGATTGTGCAAGTATGTGCGTGCATGTGTGTGAGTGTGCATGTGTGTGTGCGTGCATGCGCGTGCGTGAGTGTGCTTGTGCGTGTGTGCGTGCATGTGCGTGTGTGAGTGTGCGTGCATATGTGTGAGTGTGCGTGCATATGTGTGAGTGTGCGTGCGTATGTGTGAGTGTGCGTGCATGCGAGACACTAAAGAAATCAGGAAAGTTCCAGAGCTCAAGAACCCACTCCTTGCTGCGTGCCGAGGTGGCCCAGGGAAGCCCCAGGCTGCCCCCTGCCCCCCTCGGCCCAGTTTCAGTGACCAGGCCTGGCCTTTGTGGCTTCTCTGGACAGTCCCCTTGCCCTCTGCGTCCAGTGGGGTGTGGCCTCCACGGGCCACCGGCAGGATGTCCAAGGCTGAGAGCAGAGCGGGCTCTGGCTGTCTGTGTGGACCCCGGGACCCCCTCCCATAAGGCCTCCCCCGGTTGAACACGGTCGCAACTCCCATCACAGTTGTCCCCAAACCCTCCTGGGCTCTGGGGACCCCTTCCCCGTGGGCCCTCAGTCCTGGGGCGATCACGGCTCCCGGGCTCTGCGGCTGGTTGTCTCCAGCCCCCCTCAGACCACCCCGTTGGATGTGCCCTGGTGCCAGCTGCATCCTGCCCGGACCCTCCCCAGGCAGGTGGGACTGAACCGCTCTGATGATGTCGCACCTTCCTGCTCACGGTGGTTTCTCCCAGAGGACCCTTCTCTTCGGGAGTGGAGGAAGGGCTGAGGCTGGCACACGGGAGGGCACGAAGCGGAGTCGGCCATGGTGGAAGCTATTTTCTGAGGAACCTCAGGTGGCAGCCCCGTTACACTGACTCTACCACCGTGTGTTCGAACACGACTCAACTAACGGATAAGGCCAATGGAGTTAGAATGTGTGCAAGGCCATTGCCAAGGGAGCCGGTGAAAAGCAGCCACTTCTGGAAGGACACTCAGAGCAAGCTCAGGACAGCCCCTACCGCAAGGCTTCTGGGGGGCGGGGGGACGTGCGTGACCCGGGACAACTTGCCTGGGCTCCGAGGGCCCTGTCGCCCACCAATGCCAGCGGCCCTGGTCACTGCGGCTGCAGCCTCACTTAGCCTGAGTGTCTCAGGAAAAGGAGCCTCAGACAAACGCTCATGCATCAATCAGTACTGTCGTCGGGAGCGAGCCCAAGAGCAAAAGTTAAGGACAGAGAAAACGCCTCTGCAGAGAAGAGGCAGCCGATCCAGCACGTGCGGGCGAGTCGGTCTGCTACAGGTGACGGCACCTCGCACCGCCAAGCACCTCGCACCGCGAAGCACCTCGCACCGCGAAGCCTTCAGCGGAGCCGCGCACAGCACGAGCTGGATTCGGTGCCGGCGGATCCCATTACTTGCTGCGTAAAGATTTTCCCAGCGGGGCGGCAACTGCTGCTGTAGGCGGCATGTTCGCGGCCCCCCAACACTGGTATGTGAAACCCTAATCCCAAGGCGTCGGAATCTGGAGGTGATCAGGTCGTGAGCACAGAGCCCTCGTGAGTGGGATCAATGCCCCTGTAAAGGGGACCCCAGAAGTCCCTCACCCCTCCCCTTCCGTCATGTGAGGACGGCCATGATCTTGGACTTCTGGCCTCCGGAACTGGGAGGGATAGACGTCTGTTGTTTACGAGCCAACCATTCTACGGCACTTTGGACAGCAGCCCGAGCGGACCGAGACGGCTACTCCGCACACCTCAGGTGTGCACACGTGGGCCCCAGACGCAGGCAGCCCGGGGAGGTGTCCTGCAGGTCTGAGGCCAGGCGTCAGGTTATACCCGGATCGAGAGCTCATGCAGCCGGCTGTCACCATGGCGCCTGGACTAGGACACGGGTGTGTATATAAGTCGCATCTGATCCCAAAGTCTGCATCCGGCCATGCCGTGCAGTGTATCCATCCAACCCCAAATACACCGCCTCCCCGAGCATTAGACAAGACACTCTCAGCCCTTCCTGGAGAGGGGAGGTCTAGTGTGGTCCGTGGCAGAGTTTACCTAAGTGTGCTGGTCAGACCCAGTCTCCGGAGATTTAAGACAAGAGGGTTAGGAGTTCACTGCACAGTCGCTGCAGCTGCAGACGGGGAAGCCGCACTCGATGACATCTCTCCGTTTTCCATTCTCGTTCGATGTCTTCCTCAGCCTACAGACGCGCTTTGCGGATCCGGGCTGCTGCCCGGTGACATACGCCTGCATCCCCAACAGGTCCCTTGACAGCGGACTTACACCTGTCAGGTGGTAGCGGCTGCAGCTTCCCTCGCACAGTGATCTCGTGGGAATCCTGGCAGCACCAAGATGTGCCTAAGCGCAGACCCTTGGATCTGGACATGTCCCCCGCTGCCGCCACTGCACAGGGCAGTGGTCTCACAGTGCTTCTCAGAGGTCTTGAGGGGTTCCCAGGGCTCGGAGCTTCCCTCGAGGTCCTGCCAGGGTTCTGCGAAGCCAGACCTTTTTTCAAAATAACACTCAGAAAATATCGTGTGTCGAGGATTCCAAGTAATCCGTGTGGATACTTCATCCTCAGGGGGCGGAGCCTAACTGCCCACCCCCCGCTGTGGGCGGCCCTCGGCCACCTCCTCCCGGAGAAGACAGTGTAGGACGAGCGGAAAAGAAGAGGTGACCAGACAGCGGAGAAATCTGAGAAACACGCCTCGGTCAGGTGGTCAAGGTCAACACCAGCAGCAGTGAGTCATGGTGACACTGTTCACCCTTGAAACGTTATGATGAGAAAGGCGTTTTATCTGTACAGTCTTCTTCCCCAAACATCCGTAAACACAGTCCAACCGAAAGAAAACATCAGACCCCAAAGAAGGGACGTCCCACAAACTATTTGACCAACGTCCCTCAAGACCGTCGAGGTCCTCAAAACCACGGAAAGTATGAGAAACCAATGCAGTCAGACAGAAGGAGACATGGTGACTTACAGCCATGCGGTGTCTTGGATGGTCTCCTGGGACAAGAAAAAAGACATTAGATAAAGACTCAAAGAATCCGCATAGTACGGACTATATTTAATAGTCGTGTTTCGGGATCGGTTCCTTAGCTGTCACAAACGGACCATAATAATACGAGACGTCCACGATAAGGGAAATCAGGCGCGAGGCTCGCGAGACCTCCCCGCGCCATCTCTGTAACGCTCCCGTGAGTCTGGCAGTGAAAGTCAAAAGCTTATTTAAAACGCTCGTCAAGACAGCGGCTTCTCCACTCTGTCGTTTTCCCTGGGGGACAAAAGCCGCGGCCGGAATCAAGGCAGCGTCGTCAAACTCTGTGAGCGGGAACTTGATCTTGGGTACCTGCCCTCTGAATATTCCGAGGGACAGAATGCGAAGTACCTAAAACACCTCGGCGTTCCACAAGAGAAGGGCAGGTTACGTAGAACCCTTGTGTAATTGTCTGAGTCGTAAGCTAAACTAATCTTTTTTTTTTTCTTCTTGGAACAGCCTATTTACTTGAAAAAAAAAAAAAAACTTGATAAATTATGGTTATTCAGACTTGGCTTTTTAGTGGAGCGTCGCTGGAAAATGGATGCAGTGAGCCTGTCACCTCCAGGAAAACAATGCACGGTATTTGTGGCCAATAATAAAGTTCAAACTTTCAAACACACATCAGAATTGAGGACACTGGTCATTAATTCGAGGGGTACCTCGGGGTCCTGAGTCTTTGTTGACTGGCACATTTCCTTGTAGAATCCGTTTTCCACTCCTTAATATTCCATTGATTTTTAACGAATAAATATCATATTATTGATATCTGGATGCATTTTTTAGAACCGTGATTTGCACAACGAGCATCTTCTTGTCCGCTCGAGTCTCGTTAAGTCTGCTTACTGACAGCAATGCCACTGCCGGGCAGAGGCTGAAGGGACAGTGGCCGTTGACTTGTCTTGATGGTGAGAACATTGGGGGCACCCTGGCCGATCCCAGAGGAGTTCGGTCACCTATCTGGAATATTCCAGAGGTGCACAGTGGCCGTGGGAAGATGGGGGGTCCTTAAGCAGAGCCGGAGGGGGTCCTTGTGAGAGCGGTTTACTGAGGGAGCACCGTGGGCAGGCAGAAGCGGGGGCGGCAGGGAAAGCGGGGGGAAGAGCCCAGCGGGGGTGTGGTCCTGGCAGGTCACGGGGACTCTGGAGCGTGTCCCGTGCCACAATGCTGGTCCACTATGGGGCAAGGGTCTGGCCTTTTGTGCTCCTCAGGCATTGGCCTCTGACTGCCCTGCGTGTGGGTGTGACCTTCTTGGCAGGAAAGCGGTCATTGTCCCAAGGGTACTTCCCTGGAAAAGGGCGGCCGTGAGCCCTCAGCAGCCAGCACTCACCGCCGCCCAGACATCTGGCCACGGCACAGAGTGGCCGCTGCAAGGTTCCAGTAGATCCCCATTTGCTCTGCATCGAAGTCCACAGTCTTGGATGCTCGAGGTGACCCGTGGCACGCCGGCCACACCAGTATGCACGCCCTTCCCCGGGGACTTCCGGCACAGGGTCATCGAGGCCCTGGCAGCGACTCGAGCATGAGCTGGATCTGGAGCTTTGTCATGAGACCGGCCCCTGGGGTCCTGGATTCTCTTTGACCCTTGAACCTCAGAGGCGTGCTGGAAAGTGTGGTGAGCGTGTGTGTGCACGTGCGCGCCTCGTGCGTGCCGTGCAGATGCGCGTGCAGACGAGAGGGTGGCTTTCGGGGCATTTCAGGCTTTGTCCAGCGTGCGGGGCTCCGTGGCTCTGTGTCGGCTGCCTCAACGTGCTCACGCATCTTGTGGGGGACACGATTATTGCTTTTCTCATTGCTGTCTAGTTGGACCTACAGGAAAGACCTTTAAGGCTAACAAGAGAACCAGGATGGAAGGGACCGTTAGGGGACAAATTCCCTGAAAGAATCCTCTAGACGCAAGGCGATCTAGCAGGAAGGGAATTTTAGGTGGAGGCCATGAGGACAACAAAGGGAATTTTCGCTCGCCTCTCTGAGCCCACGAAAGCACCTGGGGGTGAGCTGGGGGCATGGGCGGTGTTCACGCACAGAGACCCCACGCAGAGTCGAGAGCAGAGCCCTCCCATCGGGGTGGTGCACGTCTGGGCAGGGAGCTGTGACATTAAACTCACACTAGCCTCGCATTGTCCCTCAGGTCATCGAGTTTGAGGGAAACTGAGGCGCACTAGAGGCGCTAGTTCCAAGAGCAATTTGTTCTCTGATCAAAACCCAGGTCCCCGCAGAGGCTGCAGGCATTTCCGCTTCGCAAACCACAGAGCTGAGATATTATTGTTCTGGCGAAACCTCCCTGACCGTAAACGACCTTCGCCTGTGAGGTCATTTCACGCCAGGACTTTTTCTCTCCAGGGAGAAGCTGCATGTAGATGTTTAATGCACAGCAGCCGAGCCAACCAGCTGATCATAAGACAAAAATGCCGTGACAGTAATTTTCTGTCTCTGTTATTTTTCTTTACCCAATAAGATAAGAAAAATGTTTTCTCCATGAGCAAAATGGTCGTTTCCCCAAGTGCCTTATCAACAAGAAGCTGCTTCTCCTCCCTTCTGCTGCCAAACCACCTGCCTCCTGCACCCAGCGGGCGGTGCCCCCGTGACCCTGCCACCCATGCTGGCGAGGGTGGCTTTCGGTAGGGATGTTCCGTGAGGCGGGGACAGCAAACTTCCCAAATGCCAGTGTCACTACTAAAGAGGAAAAGACACGTGTCTTCTAAAACAAACAACATGAATTTTACTAGATACCAACACTTCCACTGAATAACGTCAGAAAGATTAATCTCTGCAGCTAACGTTCACGAGCACGGTGCTAAGCACGTCACAGGGGATAACTGAAGTCGTCACATGACCCCTGTGAGTTGACACTCCCGCGTTTCTCGTTTTCAAGGCGAAGAATTGAGGCGCGGTGTTGGGGGGTGGGGGGTCACCCAAGTAGGAAGCGGCCAAGCTGGGGTTTGAAGTCGGGCAGGCAGAGTCCGGGGCCGATTTCCTCATTGAGAGCCTGGGCACTGGTCCTCGCCAGGTGACCCGTCACTCATGGGACACAGCTTCACAGGACAGAGCCCAGGAGGCAGAACAAAGCCCGCTGTCCTCTTCCATAGACACGGTGGGGGAATGGCCGCCACCTGCCAGCCAGGTCCCTCCTCCTCCTTCTGACCAGAGGCTGAGCATTCCGGTGGGGGTAGGGGAAGTCATCACTCCCCACTAACAGGAAACCCGGTCGAGGACGTGCTGGGGGTCAGGACGAGGGCCCCCACCCCAGCTCCGCCCATACTAGCCGTGTGACCTGGGGCAAGGCACGTTCCTTCCTACAGTGAGAGGCCCGGTGGACAAAAGCAGATGTAGAGGTATGTGTGGGTGGGGACCACCCTACATGCTGGGGCTCGCCTCCGACACGGATGCAGTCGGCTTTCTAATCGATGTGGGAGGAGGGAATGCACGGTATACAGTGCTGCTCTGTGAACGGTTTGGAAATGAATTGTTTCAGATTCATACCTTCTATCGACCACCACAGTAGACTATAAATGTATTAAAGACCTCTGGGTAAAAGGAATTCCCTTAAGAAACAACAAGAATTATAAGCAAACGTTCATTTTAAAATATAAAAAAACTTTTTTCATAAAAGCAAAAGAAGAAATCGCAGAAGAAAAGCTTGGTAGTAATACCTCGATTTAACAATAGAGACTTAGCGGAACTAGTCAACGGAACGGTTGAGGGCTAATCTTTCGAATTCTTACTGAACTGACAGTAGTTTTTACCTATCTTACTATCGATTTTGTTTGCAGTTCTTTGATAAAGCACAAGGACGGAAGTTTTCAGGCATTTGTTCTTTTTTGAAGCGTTTGCTCTTGGCCCTGTCTATTTTTTTGCTCGTGTGCCCCTCTTCTTACTGCTGTTCGAAAAAACTCTGTAGATTAAGGAAATTCATAGTTTTCAATTATATGTTGCAAATAATTTTCCTGAACATATCATGACGACGAAAAATGTTAAAGCGGAATTTCCTTTTCATTGTTCTTTTTTGCTAAATAACAATGTTATGTATTTGAATCTCTTTCTTTTCCCTTATAATTTTTGGTTCTGAAGTCGCTCTACTCGATATTAGTCATGATTTCGCTCCAAATAATTCCTCATGCTCTCGTGATTTTCGACTTCACTTTTGAATATTTTATCCATCTGGAACTTATTTTAATATTAAGAATGGGCCAAAGAGCCAGCTTTACTTTTTTTTTTTTTTAAACAAATGTCCCCCCAAATATTTAGTGAATAATCCATTTTTTCCTACTGATTTTAAAAGGACATTTTTATCGTAAATTACATTCTTACGTACCTATTTCTATTCCTTGACTGTCCTTGCTCTGATCTGCTTAGCTACTCCGGCCTGGGCGCTATGCTCAGTCTGATGCATTTAGGCACCTGCCGGGGCAGGTGTCACACGGTCCTTCCTCCCTCACCGGGGGCTTTCTCAGCTCTTCTCCCATGTTCGTCCTTGTCATGCTGACCCTTGAAATTCACTCTGGAATTTTTATGCCGTTGCGTTGCATTTATGGATGTATTTAAAGATCATGGGTTCTTTACAGAAACGTGGCATGCGTCTTATCGCGGCTTTTCTATTAGTTTTCTTAAAAGTTAAAACAGCACATGCACACAAGTTAAAAAAGCAAAATACCACTACAACAGTTACGATGGAAATGATACTGGAATGTAAAATCACTAAAACTCGTTCAGAATTATTCATTTTTGCCACCCGACAGGGCGAAATTATACCTCATCGCGTTGATTAGCATTTCCTCTAACTGGTAAGACGTTTGGAAATCTTTTCATATGTCTACTGATCATCCAGTTTGCCTTCGATTCGTAAGACATTTTAATATACTTGCCAATCAGGCCTCTGTCAGTTATTTGCATTACAAATACATGTTTTCACTTTGTAACTTACCTTTTTCCTTGGCTTTCGTGTCCGTGATTGTGTAATTTTTATCATTTTCGTGAAGTTTGACTTATTTTTTTTTCAGAATGGCTTATGCTTTATAACGCATTCAAAAATATTTTCCTCTGTAATGTGTTTCTTACAATGTTGGTCATTATTGATTCTGTCAGCTTTCTTTGGGGGTAATTTAGTTATTACTTCGTTACATACTTAGTTTGATGCTTAATTTATTTTATTCTTTCTTATAGCAAAAATTGTTTAGGAGGATCTAAAAAAATCCACGTAGCAAGACTTTCTGTTTCCGTTTTTGTTTGTTTCCAGTTTTTTCCTGCTTAGGTTATTACACTAATTTTATTGCATTATAGTCAGAGAATCTGTTCCGTGTGTGTTTTTTTAATAGGACTTTCTTTAAGGCTCATCCTAAAGCATAGGATCTCAGCATCGCATGCCACCCACGTGGTGGGAGACTCGAAGACATGGGGTACGCTCGCATGAAGAGAGAGATGGGTATTGCCAGTCCCAAGGGGCGTCATACACGACTTAGAGATTCTACTGAACGGTACAGAAAAGTGTCACGTATGTATTTGACCTCCTAATTCACAGGGACCGGGGCTGCTCTAAACACAATTTGTGTCTGGAATTTAAACGACCAGGTTAGCAAATTGCCTCTCAGCGTTTCCTTCCCAGCTATGCATTTTCTGTACCGCCAACCTAGAACAATCCAGAACAATCCAGCTTTGCTCCCGAGAAGCCCCTGCGTGGGAGAAAATGGGGCGTTAACGAAGTGACTGCCATATTTACTCTATTCAGCTGGAAGTTCACTCTCAATTCTCCTCCATAGCTGGTGTGGCGGTCAGTCTTATTTAGACGAGGGTCATGCAATCGGCACTACCATGCGATGGACTCTAAATAATCTTAAGTCCAGAAATAGAAAATGTCCCACATTTTAATGATGTGAGCCTTCTTCAATGATTAAATTTCCTTAGAGAAATTACAGCCTTAACTGCAAATCCCCCCTCCTCATTAGGAAACGAATGTCCTTCTCCATAATCTCAGAGAAATCAAGGCTCATCCACAAGCCGCCGCTCCCCGAGTTTCTTTTTCTGTCCAGCCCCAGGCACATGGCCGGACCATGGCCATCTCCCTGTGGAACGTGAGGCACCTCTCGCTGGTCCTCAGACCGGAAGCTCCAAGCCCGCCGCACAGGGAAGTGAGGGCTGCGGATGGCGCAGACCTGCCCTGAGTCATGCTCTGTGTTAATTCTGACTCTGGGGGACCATATTCTCTCCAAGGTTCTGAGCCCTGCAGAGTGACATAAATCACGTTGCTTAATATATATTTATTAAAAAGTAATGACGATAATCAGCCGCTTTCTATGTCTGCCAAGAGATACATTTTCATGATTCTCTTCTATTCTGAAAAGCGGTCGATTCATCCAAAGCGGACATCCAAATGCAAGACATTGGAGCCGAGGTTCTCCTCGGATTGTAAAATGCTGATGTTCGAGCCGGCTCTGTTCCTCCTGCTTTGACTCTGTCACGGCGTGGCCCCAGACTGTATTTACAGGTCCCACAGCCCTGCGATCAGTAACGAAGGCTCCCTGAAGACACGCACCTGTTTTGAAAGAAGAAGAGAAGAAAGAGTCACATGACACCCCTTAGAATCAAATGCCAGCAAATATTTCCCTGCAATATCTCCGCCACGCACCGAGGCCCACAGTCTCCTTTATTTACTCCTCCTGCGAACACACACACACACACACACACACACACACACACACACACACACACACACACGATGTAAAATGTATATTGTGGATGGATTCTTTCCAAGATCGTCATTGGTGAAATACGGGAAAGCTATTGTGGGTTATTATTTTTTACCTTGACACCCCGTTGAACTTATTTGTCGATTCCGGTTCATTTCCAGTCCTCGTCTTGCTTCGTAGGAGCTCCACAGTAACATCTGTAAGTGATGGAACTGTGTAAACTCCACTCTAATATTTACATCTCCTCTCGTTTACTATCGTCTGTGAGTAACTAGAACACACGGTGTGGTATTACTTGGTGCTGGGAGGTGGCAGTTTCGGCTTATTCCTGACTGAAGAAAGGGCTCTATCTTCTAAGCCCACCTACAGCCTTGGAACGTTCTCAGCGCGCTGACAGCCTCCCAGCTCAGCCGCCTGCAGCCCTCTTCCCTTCTGAGGCTCCCCCAACGCTCCGGGAGTTTGCCTGGCCGTGTGCGGATCCAGTTCCGAAGGGTGGCAGGGAGGCCTTCGCTGGGGATAAGCACAACACACAGGGGCCAGGACTAGGTAAATAAATGTCCTCTCCCTGTCCGTCTCTGCTGAGATGATTCCGAGGAAGCTGCTCTGCTTGGGTGTATTTACCTTTTCTTCTGTGATCTTTAAACCTTTCGTTTCTTTTTCTTGCCTTGTTGCAATGGCTGAGACCTTCGCCATAATTCTCAGGAGGCGGGGTGAAGGGGGGCATCTGTCCCGTTCGTCAAGGCCTCTTCTGTATGTCACCCCAGCTTTTCCTGACTCACTCCTGTAGAACCCCGCCCCGCCCCCGCCCCGTTTAGCCTCGGGCTCTGCAGGGGGCTGTGGAAACGCCGCTTCTGAGTGTACCGGGTTTCACTCCTTTCTCAAAGGTGCATTTTTGTGTCCTTCGCTTCCTGGGCTGTGACCAGTGGATTAGAAAGACAGACTGATTTAGATTCAACCTTCTTTTCCTACTTATTAGGTATGCAAATTATTTAATTTAGCTGAGCTTCATGTATGTCTTTTATAAAACAACAACGACAACAATAATAATAATACAGGCCTTGAAGAATAGTTTTAAAACTTGCCACCAAGGAAGTGGAGGTTTGGGAGGTGACCCCATCAGGCACAGAGACCTGTGGCTTTGCCACGGGAGGGGTGCAGGGTGAAGCTGGCAGCCCTGCGCCCCGCTGCGCTGTGAGGCCCGTGCGTTCATGCCCGAAGCCGAGAATGTGGGTAAACAATAACAGAACAACAGCAAACAACCCTCATCACCTGTACCTCCCGGGTACCTCAGTCCCCGCCGGCCACACCGCCTGCTCCGCTTCCCAGACGAAGCCAGGCCGCTCCTGCCCCAGGACCTCTGCCCCTCCCACCCTTGACGCCCTCACGTGAGCTGCTTCGACCCTTCCGCTCCAGCCCTTCACACTTCCCTTCCCTATTGTGTTTTCCCTCCTTAATACTTTCTACTCGTAATTTAATTAGAAATAACCTAATGATTTGTTTTATGCTTTGTCCATTTCTAGTGCTAGAAAGAGGGGACAGAATTTTTGTCTGTTTTGTTCACTGCTGTCACCCCAAAACCAAGGCTGGCGCCCGACTCCGAGTCGGCACTCATTAGCATCTGCTGCAGGAATGAACGTTCCATGCACCAGCCGGAGGGTCAAGCTGGTGGCCAGGACAGGCGATTTCAGCGGGTAGATGAGTGGCGTCTGACAGACTCCATTAGTTTTCCGCTGAGCCTTCGGTCTCAAGCTTGACGCCTCTTTGGACTGGACTTTGGGATGAACTGGGGAAGAGAAGAGCTATCCAGGGATCGGCAGGAAAGATGATCTGCATAATTAATTGGAAACTTAAAGGAACAAGGCCACACCTGCGCCTCGAGGCAATGGAGCAGGTTAGGGTAGTTTGATTTCTCTCCCTGGAGAGGTGCCCGTTGGTGCCCGGCGCGGCGCTCCGCCCACGGAAGCACATGTGGAATTCAGAGCGGGAGTAACTATGTCCTTTGAGCATGAACAACGGCGCAACAGGCTTGCGTTTCCTCTACTTACCCACTGACCCGTCACACGACAGGCACGCACAGCACACTGTTTAAATGACTTGCATCTTATGTGCTCGCAGATCGAGAGTCACAGCTTAAAAAACCCTTGAGGAGCTCTCTCGGCCGGCCCAGGACCCGGCGTCGGTGCGCCTTCGCCCGGAGAGCGCAATTCCCCTTCCTGAGCTTGGCCTTAAGTGTCCCCCCGGCGAGGCTCCTTCTGTCCTTTCTCGCCGCTCTTCCGTGCCCAGTCCAGGCTCGCCCGCCGTTTTTCCTTATCATATTCTAAAATATGCCCCTTCCCTGAAGTTATCATTTTATCGCTTCTCCTAAAAATAAAATGGACTGGATTTAATGATTTAGTCCGGGTCAGAAAGGAGAGACCAGAGGGCGGTGAGGGTCATTCACCCTTCTCCGGGAGCGGTCCCCCCAGACTCGGCAGCCTGTTCCCAGGGGACACTCCCCGGAGAGGGAGTGCCCCTCGTCACAGCCAGGTGTCTGCCTCCGAGGGGCACGCTGCGACATCCCCTCCACGCCAGCAGCGGCTTCAGGGTCAAGGAGTCCAGCACCTGCCGTTTGTCTTCGGGACTTAGGAAGGCGCAGTCTCCGTCCCTCCTGGCTCCCGTGGGAGTGCGTCTGCGGAGGCCTCAGAGGGCTTCGAGAAGACAGATGACAGCCTCTGCCGAGGGAAGACCGGGCCGGGGTCCAGCCCCCTGCCCCGGCACCAGCATCGGAGGACTCTGCCCCCCTCCACCCGCTTTGCCAGCTCCGCCACGGGGCCGCCAGAATGACAAAGACAGACCATCTCCAGGCCGGACACTAAGATTTTTCCAGCCCCATAAAGGAAAAATAAAATCAGAAGCCGCAGATGACATTGGGTTTGGAGCACGTATGTGCTCGCTAATCAAATCCACGTGTGTGTGGAGCATGATTAAAACTGAAAAGAAGGAAAACAACTTTTAATTTGTTTGCAGAGACCCGAGGCAACGTCGGTGCCCTTGGGGCTTCTGCTGAGACCCCTGAGGGGACAGCTCAGGGTTCGTGGCGGGGACAGCGCTGCTGGTGCACAGGTGATTTTGTTTGCGGTGACCAGGGGTCATCTCCTGGTTCTGTAGGGGCGGGGAGGGTATAAAAACTGCCCCTGGTGTTGCTGTGACACGGGTCGTGTCTACATCTTAGCGAGAGATGGAACCCCGAACCTCTAAGCAGAGTTTTTGGGGTTTTCTGAAGGAGGCCAGCACGCAGGCATCACCCCGATGCACATTCTAATATTGGGGAACAGAGCAGGGTTCTCGCTCACGGCACCATAAACTCCCCGCCGACTGTCGCCGCTCCAGGGGTGTGTTGTGATGTCCCAGTCCCCCTGCGCCCGTGACACTCACAGGCCTATGTGTCCCGCAAACACGGGGTTCTTGCCAAGTCATAGACTGTGTTTTGCGAGGACGTCTCCTTTCCCCCAAAAAGGAGTCCAAAAAAGAGAGATTATCCCAGCCTCATAAGGAACGATTTCACAGGCAATTTGCAAGGAGATTTTCTCCAGTTTTACGTGGACCCGCGGGCCTGTGACCCCAGCCGCGTGTGCACGTGCGGTTTGGGTCACCGTCACACGCCTCGCTCGGGGGACATTCCCCGTCTGTGACCTCGCTCCTAAGCTGGAGGTCGCACGGCTCGTGAGAAGCCACCGTCCATTGTTCTATTGGACTGTAAAGGCTGTAACGTGAGTGTGCACAGCTTTTGATAAACACGGGGCGGGGGGGAGCGGATTCTGCACACGGTTTACAGCCTTCAATACAAGTAACTACTCTGCAGACACCCGCCGTGTGAGAGCTGTGCTCCAGCCCCACGAGCACCCCACGAGCGCCACCCCGAGCACCCCCGCAAGCGCCCCCAGGTCCACTGTGCGGCAGCCCCGGGTCCACACACCTCTGCCACGATGCAGTGCTGCCAGCTCACAAGGCCGAGGGGGCAGGACCTCGCCCTCCCTCCGCGGACCCCCAAGGCCTTGGCTTCCTCTGCAGCCCGATTGTATACTGCTTTCCTTAAGTTGGGCTCCCTGAAATGTACCAGCCTCACACCCCACACAAGTGTCTCCGGGGCCACTTCATTCTTGCTCATCCACGGCACCTGCTTTCCTGTCTTTCCTGATCCATTTTTGCCTCCGAGAAGCAAGCGCATGTCACCCTTGATAGGTCATCGCGGGCGCACCCGGGGAGCCCCCTGTTACGAACTGAGGCTTGAAACCCCCACCTCCTACCCCTCAAAGCAATGACCGTGGGAGGGGGGCCCCTGGGACGTATGTAGGTCATGGAGGTGGGGCCCTCACAGTGGGATTCGTGCTCTTTTGGAAGGGACCCCAGCGAGCTCCCCGCCCCCCTCCACCCATGAAGATGCAGACAGAAGGCGTCCAGCTGTGACCCAGACGGCGCCCTCACCGGACGCTGAACCCACCTGCGCTTTGACCTTGGACTTCAGCTGCAGAACTGCGAGAAACGAGCGTCTGGTGTCGAAACTCCCGTCTACGGCATCTTCGCTGTGGTACCCCGAATGCACGAGGACCCCACCTTCAGCCACATCCTCTGCGAGTGTGAGGGGGAAGTCCATGCCTACAGAGCAATTGTCCCCCCGGGACACCGGCTCCCCTCGAGGGTCACCTGGGGAGCTGTCAAAAATCCCACGCCCAGGCCTTGCCCAGGCCGAGTGAGCCGGGAAGGCTGGGCGCGGGCCCAGGCTGCAGTGTTTCTTGGACTGACCAGGCTGGTGACCGAGGTGGTGAGCCATCTCAAGAGGGAAGCCCGCCAGCTGCGGGGGAGCCGAGCCCTGGGACCCCGTCCCCGAGCTGGGGGAACAGGGACAAAGGTCAGGGTCCCAGAGCCCAGTACCCCGTTTCTCGGCCTTCCCACTGCCTTCCGACAGGAAACCACGGAGCGGCTTCGGGCCTGGGAGGAAGAGGAAGAAACGCGCGGCTTTTCCTTCGGATGACTGTGCAGGCCGCGGTGCCCCACGTGTTATCGTGAAGCCTAGACTGTTGCTGGGGCGATGGCAGCTCCTTGGCAACCAGGAAGGTCATACTCCGCCCCGGAGCTGCAAGGTCAGCCGCAAGGTCGAGCCAGCCTGGGAAAGCCCAGCCGGTGCAAACAGATTCCGCCTCAAAACAGGCCGAGGCCTCCTCCCCCTCCACCCACCTCTATGGGTTTCTTCCCTCTGCCCGACTGGTCGTCAAAAGAGCTTCTGATCGGTTTCAGTATGGCTCTGAAGCTGCTCAGGTGGCTGCCATTCTAGGCCTTTCCACGAGGACAGTCACGAAGCCAGGCATGACGCTGGGCAACGTCCACGGGGTGGTCCCCTTCGTTGCTCGTCACCGGTTTTCTGCTGAGATCCCCTGTGAGGACACCGACCACTGCTGGCGGAGGATCCACGCTCTAGAAATTAGCTGTGTTTACTCCACACGTTGAATGATATTAGGACCGTTAAAACTTAAATCCGAGAGAAATACACAAAATAAGTTTTCCTTGCAGGACGAAGCCTCCTGGCGTGCACTGCGATTTGTAGCAGGGACGCAGAACTGAGTCTTTGGTGTCCGCGGGCTGTGCGTGGTCTCGCCGACACCGCCGTGCGGGCCAGGGCCCGGGCTGGCAGAGGGCAAAGCCTCGGGTCACCAAGCTTTGGACGCCGGTCCCGTGGGTGGGCGGGAGCACACGGGCCAGCTGC